>NC_134818.1:32613229-32615729 GCF_046742065.1 Oratosquilla oratoria
AATTTATAGAAGCCTTTCTGTGGAAACCTCCTCTTCACCTCCCCCTCCATGGGATTATTATTTTTTCAGGTTTTATTGTTTGAAGACGAGGTTGATAAAATTAAATATATATATATATATATATATTTATATATATATATATATATATATATATATATATATATATGTATATATACACATTTTGACAACCACAATGGATTTTAATTCTAAGCCATCAACATCGGGAGACCAAAATGAGTCCACAAGCAGAAATTGAAATGTGGCCTCTATTGGGTCTCCCGATGTTGATGGCTTAGAATTAAAGTGCATTGTTGTTGTTAAAATGTATCTCTAAGCACTGGGACCCATTCAGTGTTGTGCATATATATATATATATATATATATATATATATATATATATATATACATATATATAAATATATAAATTTATATATAAATATAAATATATATATATCCTATGTCCTTCTATAAAACCTCAAATAAAATATATTAGCGCAGTTATGTACCTTCTTACAATGATAATTAATTATAGACAGACTTCTGCGAACACTATTTTATAAATGTACGTTGAAAGACAATTTAGTCAAGACAAAAGTCATGATAACCTTGAGGCACTGTCTGTGCCTCAGTTTGTGCCACTTCAGCGTGCCACGGCACACAGTTTGAAAAAAAAAAAAAAAACATTTATATAAAAGAAGGTAGAGCCAGCTTCGCAGAGCTCGAAGTGAAGTAAGAATCTTCCCTTCACGGTGATGGGGCCTAATTATCTTTGAAATTTCATTATTCATTTAGATAAACAAACAAATTATATGCTGTAATATCTACTACGTGGTTTTGCTTCTTTGTTTGTTTATCTACTTTATGCATCTGTCTTCGTTTTGGACTTGAAGGTCTCATGCATCATATTATGCCATTGTCATCAATTAAAAATCCACTGGATTCGCACTGGCCGAGCAAGTTAGAGCGCCGCTACTTGCAGCGGAGGTCGAGGTGACGGCAGTTCGAAGACTGCCACTAGCGAGTTGGACCAAGAGCATGGTTCATTATATTCCACGTTACAAAGTAAGGGCCACCGTCCAAGCCTCCTGATGAGGGGGAGTTCTGGACGTTAATCCCAATCATCAATTGCAAATCCACTATAATCTATAAGTGACGTCATAAAATCGAAGGTAATTGACGTCACCCAGAACAAAATATGCAGATATTCAACCGCAGTCTCTTAACCTTTTCCGATCTCGGTAATCTCCTGTAGTCTGGTTTTGGTAGTGCAGCACCCTAACATCTGGTGAAAGTGATTTCAGTTGATACATTACAGAAAGGATGATCTATAGTCCCGCTCTGTCAACCCCATTTGCATATATGAATGCACACACACACACACACACACACACACACACACACACACACACACACACACACACACACACACACACACACACACACAATATATATATATATATATATATATATATATATACACGCTAGGTATAACAGAGTAAGAGACAGGAACCCACGAGCGTTGCTCTTTTTCTGTATATTACAATTAGGTATATACACCCCCACCCCACATATATATAATATATAAATACATACATATATATATATATATATATATATATATATATATATATATACACATATACACAATCACATACATGCACAAGGCAGAAGACACAGACAGCATAATTTATACGTTTTGTATTAAATAATATCTCTTCCCAGTAAACAGTCAACAGCAACTTATGAGATCCAGTCGGATGATAATATACGCTCTGCCTCTTCTCAGCGCAAATATCACAAAACGCATGACGGCTTTACCCCGGAAGCTTTCAGTATTTGTTCTTCAAGAACCTCCATTCATCGGGGTTCTTCTTCTCCGGTGGAGGATCATCAATCATCCAGGTCCTCGCCAGGAACTCCTACAGAAGCTTTCATCCAGGACCTCGGCAGGAGCAAAGCTTTTCACGAAGCCTCGTGAAAAGCTCAAAGCCAATCTTCTCAGGTATTCAGCACCGCTTAAAGAATGGGTAATTCTTCTCGGGCCGTTGGCGCGGCGGTCCCAGAGTCTTCAGAGCCGTCGAAGGCTTCTGGCGTTTCGGGTCCTCCGAAGGTAAACAGAGCAGGAGGCGGAGAAAAGGAATCGAGAAATGCAGGAGGAGGAGGAGGAGGAGGAGGAAGAGGGAGAGGAGGAGGAGGTAGAGTAAGAGGAGGAGGAGGAGGAGGAGGAGGACGAGGGAGGAGGGAGGAGGGGCTCAACAGAACGGCGTTGATTGTTTAACCCCACCCTCCCGTACCTGATGGCACTTTTTTTTCATTCTGGGTGCCACCAGGCGATCTTAATCATCTCTGGGCCATTCCAGGATAACTGTAAAGGACGTTTCTTGGCTAACTAAAGTCATCCGTCACTACTGCAGTATACACACACACACACACACACACACACACACACACACACACACACACACACACACACTCATACATACATACATGCATGCATACA
>NC_134818.1:32623229-32633229 GCF_046742065.1 Oratosquilla oratoria
GTTCTGGATGCCGTCAGAGATTTTATTTAGCTTAGGTCAAAGTCTTCTACCAGAGGTCACCTTAGGTCATCCCATCGTGACGATGACCTTTGTATATTTTTTATTATGGATGGCGTAATTTTTTTTCTACAGTAATTGGCAAACCAATGTTTGATATTTTTTACAATGAGCTAAGTATGACATGAACAGCAATTACGGTGGAATTGGTATGCCTGATTAAGGGTTGCTCCTTTGGGTTGGTATTATGTACAGAGAATTGTTCTCTTAAGTTGGTACCCCTGGATTCTGGCGATCGTTATAGAAAAACGTCCTAAGTGGGCAATCTCATCGAGGCAGGTTTACCAACATAATGAAGTCTACAAAATTACTTTTAAGTTGGTACCCCTGAACAGCCTCATGAAAGAAGGGGTACCAAGTCAACAAAATTCAAAATTACTTTTCTGAAGGTTTCGTTCGCTGTCATATTGTATCAATGCGTTTGTGGAAAAAAAATTAATTTATCTTTTTTTTTTCTTTTTTTTTAATGGGGGAGAATATATTCTCATGGACCCATGATCTTGTGTTACCGTTGTATTAATACAAATTTGTTAAAAAAATACACAACTTTGCTGTAGATGTACTGTGTCTTGCTGCATTGCGTTTGACCCCAAGGCATTTGGCGGATGAGGAGCTCAGATGGGAGGGGTGGAAAGGGAGTGAAATAGGTGGGAACAGGTACGTGCCTCTGACTTGGCTACCTCCCTTATAAGGGGGAAAAAAGCTCTCGGTGTACAGACAGACAGACATTTAGAAAATAACTAATTCTATTTACTTGTGAACTGATGTATAAAGACAAACATCAAATGTTCAAAATCGAATGTGTGTGTGTGTGTGTGCGCGGGACGAATATAAGCTAAATACAGACATACATGTATACATACATACATGTATTATATGTACAGAGTTAGCGTGGGAGAGAGATGGAGAGACAAACACACACACAAAGAGAGAGAGAGAGAGAGAGAGAGAGAGAGAGAGAGAGAGAGAGAGAGAGAGAGAGAGAGAGAGAGAGAGAGAGAGAGAGAGAGGGGGGAGGGAAAGAGGGAGGGAGAGATAGATAAATAGATAGATAGATAGAAAGAGAGAGAGAGAGAGAGGCCGAGCAAAAGCGCAAGAAAGAGAAAAAGTGCTAAAGAAACAGATAATGAGAGAAAGAGAGGAGAACAGAGATTTAAAGCAAAAGAAAAAATAGAGAGAACGAGAGCAAAAGAGAGAAATAAAGAAAAAGAACGAAAGAGAACAGGAGAGAGAAAAAGGGAGAGAGAGAACGAGAGCAAGAGGAACAGAGAGAGAGAACGAGAGCAAAAGAAAGAAACAATGAGAACGAGAACAATAGAGAAAGAGAGAGAGAACAAGAACAAAAGAGAGAAAAAGAGGGAAAAACGGAAGTGAGAGAGAGACAGAATGTGAGAGTCACACACATACAGAGAGAGAGAGAGAGAGAGAGAGAGAGAGAGAGAGAGAGAGAGAGAGAGAGAGAGAGAGAGGCGGGGGGAGAGTAATATGTGGCACTGTTTCGTGCAATAATATTTCAATTGCGAGCCTCCTTCCGCCCTGCCGGTCACCTCCACCTCCTCGTCTTCGTCTTCTTACGGCGACCGGCACAAGACCTGTTAATAAACTTCAGGCTGAGGCGACAACATATGACACTTGGTCGAAAACAAAGGTTGCCGCCACTGTTGCTGATAAACGAAAGGCAATAATACAATGATGATGATATTATCTGCGCGGCCCTTGGCCCCGCTTCCTAACAGTGATCTATCCATACACTATTTACATACATATACATATATATATATATATATATATATATATATATATATACATATATAATATATACATATACATATATAAATAGGTAAACAGACACACACGCGCGCGCGCATACACATACACACACACACACACACACACACACACACACACACACACACACATAGGGCCAACCATTTTAAAACTTCCGTCCCCTCAAATTTTCACCGCTCCTTTAAGGACATTTTAAAAATTCCATTCAATAATACCATCAGTTCTTCTACTAAATTGTTTCCTCGTGAACGTCTCACTATTGCCTATCACTATCCTAACACCGTACGTAAGCAAATTGTGAACGTTCAACAAAAACCGAAGGAAGTTGAGTCACCTGGTGTTTATTGTTTGCCCTGCAAAGATTGTGATTTGGTTTACTTGGGTCAAACCGGGAGAGACTTGAACACTAGATTGGCAGAACATAAAAGGTCAATTAGGTATGGGCAGGAAAATTCGGCTGTATTTCTTCATGTTAAAAATAAGAATCATTCTTTCGACTGGGGTAAGGCCATATTAGTGTTCAAGTCCCACTGTGGTTTCAGGAGGAAAATAGTCGAATCAGCATTAATTGAGGAATGCCCTAATATTAATATTTCTAAAGGGCAGTGGACACCTGACATAATCTCACGCGCAGCAATAAATAAGCTAGTGCGGACGTTACATCCTCCCCTCTCCTCACCCCCTCCCTCCTCCGCCACCCCAGTTTGCCCCGCACCTGAGTGAGGTCAACTGTCCACATCTCTTCTTACTGTAGTTTATAAGTCCCCTCTGTTCTCTATCTTATGTACTTTCCTGAAGAGGGCTACAGTTGATAGCCGAAATATAGGATTATTCTTTATTCGAAGTTTATTCTTTCTCCGACTGTGGGTTCCTGTGTTATATATATATATATATATATATATAATATATATATATATATATGTATACGTATATATATATATATATACATATATATATATATACATATATATATATACATATATATATACATATACATATATATATATACATATATATATACATATACATATATATATATATATATATATATTACAGGTGAAAAATGTAATCACACATTTGTCAATCACGTTAAAACCACTGTTGGAGTAGAAAAGACTGGAGACGGGGAATCTATATATTTCGATAGAAAACTGCAATCCTCTTCAGTAGATACAAATAAGAAAAGTGAGTGCTACTTGAGTTGCACCCTTGACATGAGAAAGGGGAACATTAGGAAAGGTCTCTACCCTCGGCTCACTCCGTATGTGAGGTCAGGAGGAAAATGTCTTTTCAATAGGCTGGTGATGAAAAGTCCTGAAATTATATCCGGGGACCATTGCCCCTTTGAAATATTCATATTGGGCTGGTATTCAATTATAGTAGATTCTCCAATTTTTCTCCGGAACTCACATCTGGATTCATAAATAAGCTCAGCTTTGTCCCAGTCTAAACAATGTTTAAATTGTTTAACATGTTGGAACTTAGCTGGGCTTTCTTGTCCATATTCAATGGAACGTTTACGTTCGATCATCCTAGAGTCCAAATTCCTCCCAGTCTGTCCGATGTAAACTAAGTCACAACCTTCACATGGAATCGAAGAAGCCCCTCCACTATTCTCTTCTTTCAACCTTTGGTGGACATTTACCACCTTTTTATTAATGGTGTTAGGGTAATAATTAATTAAATTTAATTTGTCTTTGGGAAGAAACTTGGTCGAAGGAATAAATGAATCAGAAAAGGGAACGACTAAGGAGCTCTTGTCTAATGAAAATGTAGAGGAAATGGGGGTGGTGTTGAAAAAATTGGATCTCGCTCGGTTGAGGGCTTTGACCAAGAACCAATTTGGGTAAGCTAATTTACTAAGTTGAGAATTTTTATTATATTTAGTTCTCCTTCAAGAAACTGGGGGCTGCAAATACTAAGAGCTCGAAGAAATAATCCTAAGGCGATGCTACTTTTTACTTTGTCTGGGTGACTGCTGAAGAAATGGAGATACCAGAATGGGTTTCTTTTCTACAGACGGTAAAAGCAAGCTTATCCCCGTCACGAACAATGAGAACATCTAAAAAGGGTAGCTTGCCTTGTTCTTATATATATACACACACATATATATATATTACATATATATATATATATATATATATATATATATATATATATATATATACACATATATATATATATATATATATAGTCACGGGTAGTTGTAGGACTCGAACACGATTCCACATAATAAGAACATTACTTGACGCCCATGATGGCACTACGTCATTCTATTCTGGCTGCCACCAGGCGATTTTATTTACGTCTGTGGGGGTTAGTCGAGACTGTCATAATTTCATTATTTATATAAATAATAAACATTAACTTTCATTATCATATCACAAAATCATCATCAATATCGTTACATGCGATTGAATTGAATAAGATTGTTAATTTCTCGGGATTATTTATATTCAGTACAATCATGTACTATGGATGTGAAGAACAAATAATAATTTGTATATAAGCTCACATACGCTCAAAATATACACACATGAACAAGTGCAAGAATATATACACGCGTTTACGCGCGATCACACACGCACACACACACATGTACGCACATACACATATCTACGTGTATGTATTAGCACGTTTTTACACATATGTACGTATATTGCGTTTGTGTGTACCTAGTTTTTCTAGAAATAGCTACCGCTTCTATCCCTATATCATAGAGGTAATACGGAAGAGATTTCAGGAGGATAGTACATACGAACATAAGAATGAAGGAGAGTGCATGAGACCATAAGGCCTACACTATGTAGTTCCATGTACCTCATCACCTATCATCCCCATCCATATAATTATCTAACTTTTTCTTAAAACATCCAATAGTTTCTGCGCTAACTACTAGTTCTATTCCATTCGCTAACCACCCTATTAGTAAACCACTTCTTGCCTATTTCCTTCTTAAATCTAAAATTGTCCAATTGAAACCCATTACTGCGAGTCCTGCCTTGCTGTTTAATACAAAGGATTACACAGGATTACAAAGGCGGAGAATGCCGACAGGAGACCTTTTGGTCCATATCTAGGTCGGATGCGAAAAAAATCATAATAAATGAATAAATAAAAACTATAATAATGTAATTAACAAATAAAATACATAGATAAATGCATAGGTATATTTCAATGATAAACAATCCCTTGACCCATTTGGATACCTCTATTAGATCACCCCGCACTCTACGTCTTTCCAGAGAGTGTAAGTTAAGGTGCCTATGCCTCTCCTCGTAAGGTAAATTTCTGGAAGAAGAATAGATCAAAGTTACAAGTGATCTGCTTTCTTTTCTAAATGGGAACTAGTTTCTAATCCTAAAATAATACTGGGCGACTCTGGCCCATAGGGGTTTCACTCAATGCACTACAATTTCGATTGTATTTAATAAGCAATAAATACCCACTACAAGGTATACTGTGTATAGTTAAATGATTTAATTTGCCCACTCTTTTAATGTAACTATACAAATACTTTTAATTTGCTTGTGTCTGGGTATATAACAATGTGTATTCATATAAACTATAAAGACAGAGGCGCTGGTAATCTACAGTTCATAACAACAACGACTTGTTTTTATGGTTTTCATTTGTTTATTTATTTAGCATTATATATATTTTTTTCACATCCGACGTAGTTATGGACCAAAAGGTCTCCTGCCGCCTTTGTAATCCTTTGTAATTACTGAGCGATTGTGATTTGTTTATTTTTCTCCGAAAACGCAAAGATGTCTTTCCACTTAGGCTTAAGACACCTTCGTCTTTGTCTATGTTGACTCCTCCAAGGCTGAACAAGAGCAGGTCGCTTCACTTCAGAAAGATCACTGACGCTATGACGTCACAAGACTCGTGCCTTCTCATAAATTCATCTCTCAGTTTTCTTCATAAAATGAGATGACTTGTTCTTGTTCAGACTTTGAACTCGCCTTTCCAGCGAATCGATAGAGGTAGTACAAAAAGGAAAATTGTCATTCTATCCCCTTTGTACACCTTTTGTACACTGTACAATGTACAACTTGGGTGGGTGGGGGGGGTGGGGGGGCTTGGGCTGACAGACAAGTGATACAAACGCCAATGGCTTTAAGGCAGGATTTACTAAAGCCTGTGTTCATTTGTCAGAGTGCTTGGTAGTAGCTGCACACACATACACACGCACACACACTCACACATACAGTACACACACACACGCATATACGGCTTGCTAGTGTAATGGTTAGTGTCGAGGCCTCTCCATTCGCATACCGATGTTGCGCCCTTCTTAGGGTGTAAAAGCTTCACAATACTTACGGTGGTATTCTTAAAAAAATTCTTTCCTTATATAAATCTTATATAAATCCTTGGAAGGGAAAGATTTATATAAGGAAATATTTTTCTTTAAGAATACCACTGTAAGAATCTCACGGTGGTATTCTTAATATATATATATATATATATATATATATATATGTATATATATACATACATTACATATATATATATATATACATACATACATACACACACACACACATATATATATATATATATATATATATATATATATACATATATATGTATATATATACATTATATACAGTATATATATATTTGTAACTGAAGGCGGAGAAAGTATACGAGGATGACATTTTTGTTATTGTACCCAAAGAAACTAACATTAACAACAAATTAAAAGGATTAAACGACGTTAAAAGTAACATACAATTTACGGCAAAAGTAGAGAGCAACAGAAAATTACCATTTTTAGACACTGTCATACACAGAACAAACAACAATGTAAGGTTTTCGGTATACCGCAAACCCGCAAATAAAGAAGACTATATACATTTTTATTCGGGACAATATTAAGACTAAAACAGGTATAATGATTGGCTTCTTCCTCAGGGCTTTTCGCATCTGTCGTGAAGAATTTTTGGAAGATGTACTAGATCACATCACAAAAACCTTCAACCAGCTATGACATCCCAAAGGTCTCCATCGTAAATTAAAAAAGAAAGCTAAGGAAATAAATAAGAAGAGTAAAGTTATGAATAATTACAACAAAGAAAGACGATATATCACTGTCCCAAATTCCAACATTAATTCAACTCTACACAAAGTCCTCTTAAAAGCAGGTATTAAGATAGCTAGACCATCAGGTAGCAAAGTGGGACATTTGGTTACGCGTAATTACAATAACCATACCAATGAAAATAGTATTGTATACAAAATACCTTGTAAAAATTGCCCATCTTCATATTTTGGGAAAAATGATGTAAGAACCCACAGGCTTTCTAATTCTATAGTAAGACACATAGACACACATGACCCCCTTCCGGACTGGGACAATACAATTGTCATAAATAAAGGTTCAACAAAGAAATTAAGAAAAACAATAGAAGCAGCCTATATTAATGCTAATAATAACATCATCCATAGAGAAAGTTTCATATGCTTGGCAAGAGCTACAAGTTTATTGGTAGTTGAAGAAAACAAACGGACAAATGTTCCGAGGACAACGACCTTTCCTAAGCACCCTGTGAGATGACATGCCTGTGTATAAAATGTTCATGTTGTACTTAATTGTTAAGCTTGGTGATCAAGACCCTAAGGGTAGAAACGTTAAGGCAGTAAAATTCTTCCATTATTCCTCGTATACTTCCTCCGCCTTCAGTTACTTTTGTCATAGTTTTAAATCAATATATATATATATATATATATATATATATATATATATATATATATATATATTATATATCATATATATATATATTATATATCATATATGTATATATATATATTATATATTACATATATATATATTATATATTACATATATATATATATATATATATATATATATATATCCTTATATAAAGATTTATATAAGGAAAGATATTTTTAAGGATACCACCGTAAGAATCTTACGGTGGTATTCTTAATATACAGTGTATATATATATACATATATATATACATATATATATATATATATATATATATATACATATATCCTTATATAAATCTTTTCCTTCCAAGGATTTATATAAGATTTATATAAGGATTTTTAAAAGACTATCACCGTTAGTCCGTTATTGCCCCCCTTGGGCAAAGAGTTGGGTGTGTGGTATATAGTGAGACAACTTTAAAAATTGATCGGACTATATACGGGTTTCGAGCTCTCTTCCGGAAGGGTGATAGCTACCAATCACGAGTCCAACACGTGATCCAAGCGTCACGTGTTACGTCATAAACAAATACACACAAGACTGCCATGGAGTCGAAGCGAATCACAAATACTTCACGAAGAGAATGACACACGAGAGGTACAGGCGAACATAAGAATGGAGGAGACTACAAGACACCATAAGGCCTACACTCGACTCGGTGGCGCGGTTGGTAGAGCGCTGGACTGGGAGGTACGGTGGTGCTCGCAGTACCTGGTTCGAATCCTGCCCAGGGCCGAAATTATTTCGGTATCGCTGCGCTTCGGGTCGTTACTCTGACTCTCGTGGGCGGGGAGTTGGGTGTGTGTGTGTGTGAAAGGTCATACGAGCCATAGATCGGTCATACGAGCTCTAAGCTCTCTTCCGGGAGGGAAATAGCTGTCGATCACGAGTCCAACACGTGATCCAAAGACCAAGGTGAATACTAGGCAGTTCCTTCTTGTCCCTTAGCACCTATCATCTCCATCCATAAAGCTATCTCATCTTATCTTAAAACAACCGATAGTTTCAGCGCTTACTACATGGTTACTAGGTCTATTTCATTTGTTAACCACTCTATTTCCTTCTTAAACCTAAATTTGTCCAATTGAAATCCATTACGCGTCCTGTCCTGCTGTTTTGATATGATGACCTTACCTGCATCATCCTTGTTAAAGCTCATATACTGTTTGAATGCCTCTATTTGATTATCCCGCATTCTACGTCATTCCAGGGCGTATAAGTTAAGGTGCCTAAGCCTCTCTTCGTTAGGTAAATTTCTGAGCCTGTTATGGTCATTCTTCTCTATACTGATTCTAATGAATTAATGTCCATTCTATGGGACGGAGGCCAAAACGTAGTAAGGCATAGTCATCAGGAAGCAGATGTGTGAGTTTGAGAAAAAGGAGGATGGAGAAATCCACATGGATCCACATAGCGTCAAAGAAGGGGAGGCAAATGACTACACTTATATCATAACTGGCGTGACAACACTTAAGTTATAACTGGCGTCTAGTGGGAAAGGTGGCTGACTGTGGTGGATGTTGTCAGTGATGACCATTTGTGATGTCATGTGACGTTAATTTCTTGATGTTAGTGTTTGCTAACGATGGGTACGATGATAGTGCTGTTGTCATAACTACTGGGGATATTACATTGTTAGTATAGTTTCTGTTACAGCTATTGATAGCATTGGCTTTGATTCATATTATGTATCACTATCATCATCATTCCTATCGTCTTTTTGTTTTAATTTTGTGTATGATTATATATTATGAAAAGGATATATATCACATAAATAGAAACTACTTTAAGAATCCAAAACAAGAAAGTATACTACAGTTACAAACAAGAGGTGAATGTAAAAAATAGTAATAACAAAATCAAATGATCAAATCAGCTTCTTGCAAGAGGAATAACAGTTGATACATTTCAGAGAACCGAGCTTTAATGCATTTCCAAGCGATAGATTGCCTCTCATGGTCTCTTTTTGGTCTCCATATTCTATTACATTACTTTTGTCCCTTTTACTTTTATTGTTATTGTGATATTTGTTGTTGTTTTCAATTGGTGGCAGCGCTGGGATCTGTAGACTTTTCCGACTTGCGAGAGGCCTCCAGGAACACGCCCCCTTACTTGTGGCCACGCCCACTTCCTTCTAGACACGCCACCTACTGGCCACGCCCCTGGCAGACAACGAACTCCCATCGTCAATCTCCCTTAGAAGCTTCTTCTTACTCCAACTCCACCACTGTAGGCTCTGCCATGGTTTTTTCTTTTTGTGATTTAATGGTTCTTCCTTGCAGACTCACTTCTTTCTTGTCATACCTATTCATTGTTTATTTATTAGTTTATATTTTCCTTACTTTTTTGTTTTATCCTCTACTGCATGAAACTAGAAGCAAAAGTTTAAACCTCGTTTCATTCAACCTT
>NC_134818.1:32638229-32645729 GCF_046742065.1 Oratosquilla oratoria
CAACATGGGAACCTGCTACACACCTAATGTCTGTATTGGAGGTTATGGAGTCTTGTAGAAATTGTTTCCATGTTTGTAAAGTGATTGTTTAGAGGAGGATTGAAGCCTCCGACAATGAAGACAGACAGACAAACAGATAGGCAGACAATCTTTGTGTATATACGTACACACGCACAAATATACACACAAGTGGGCGTGGCTCTTTAGCTTATGATTTATGAAGTCATACAAGCGATCATATGGGTTGGGGCAGAACACAAAAATAAAAATACACTAAAGTATATAAATAAATAAATAAAAATATATATAAAAATATATATCAATAAGTGTAATGTATTTGTTTGGTTCTACTGCGTGGAGGTGTAAAAAATAAAAATAAAATAAATCTTTATATAACTTCAATGGACCCAAAGGTATCGATACTTTTGTGACCGACTGTACGCCCATGAATGCCGCAGGTGAAGAAGCTGCAGCCGCAAGCAGATGCCGCGCTCAGCTAAGGACGATGGATGCGGCAAGGTGCACAGTTCCGGCCTTCCCTCCCGTCACCTAAGAAGCTGTTACCTACTGTCAATACAAGACTACCCTCCGCACAAAGAAGAAGAAGAAGAAGAAGAAGGAGACGAAGAAAAAGAAGAGAAAGAAGACGAAGAAGAGGAAGAAGACGAAGAAGAGGAAGAAGGTAAAGAGGAAGAAGAAGAGGAAGAAGAAAAAGAGGAAGAAGAAGATGAAGAGGAAGAAGAACAAAAATAACGACATGAGGAGAAAAGAGGAACAACAATAACAACAAGAGGAAGAAGGAAAAGAGGAAAAAGAAAAATGTGAAAAAAAATCTGAAAAAATAAAATAACAGAAGGGAGAAAATATATATACAATATATACAAATACCACTCAATGAAAGAGACTGACCTTTTTGACACGATACCACACCTTATATACATTATTCTAGCTCAGTGTTTCTTAACCTGGGTTCGATCGAACTCCAGGGGTTCGATGAGTCAGTTTTCGGGGTTCGGCGGTTTGGTTCACCCTTGGGTTCAACCCTATTCATTATGTTTTTGTTTTATGTGAAATTCATGTTTTATTGGTTTTGTTCTTTGAATGCAGTGATTTCGTGTGCAAATGATCCATGGTACAGTTTGTGCACTAATACAGTATATAGTTCCTGTTTTGAATTTGAAAAAAAAAAAAATTATTTTTCCAACTACGAAAGGTTCGATGAATGCATGTATGAAACTTGCGGGGTTCAGTACCTCCAACAAGGTTAAGAACCCCTGTTCTAGCTAAAGAAGTTATCACACTGGGCTAATTTACCTCCAACCTCCGATTAATCGGCCTCCTCCAGAACTTTTTTCTGGTGTAACACCATTATGACAGACTACTGTGTCTTCTTAACAATTTACTTAGAATGTCATTTAATATGCTGGAGGGAAGCTATATTCCTTCAGCAGATCAGATTCCTTTCTTAAAGCTGCGGGCTGCAAATCTACTCCAGTCGTCGGAGGAAAAAAATAAAATAAAATAATGAATAAATAAATAAATAGAAGAAGAAGAAGAAGAAGAAGAAGAAGAAGAAGAAGAAGAAGAAGAAGAAGAAGAAGAAGAAGAAGAAGAAGAAGAAGAAGAAGAAGAAGAAGAAGAAGAAGAAGAAGAAGAAGAAGAAGAAGAAGAAGAAGAAGAAGAAGAAGAAGAAGAAGAAGAAGAAGAAGAAGAAGAAGAAGAAGAAGAAGAAGAAGAAGAAGAAGAAGAAGAAGAAGAAGAAGAAGAAGAAGAAGAAGAAGAAGAAGAAGAAGAAGAAGAAGAAGAAGAAGAAGAAGAAGAAGAAGAAGGAAAAAAAAAAAAAGGGCCCAGTGTCATCCCCTTACCAAACGGGGCCTCAGGCAAGTGAGGAGGACTCCTTAGCTGAATAAAATAGCCTGGCGTTAGCGTGACCCAAAAGCGAGAAAGCAGGTATCCGCACCGAAAGAAGGGTCAATTCAGTTTAGTGAAGAGTACTTGAACCCGAACTCAGTCAACACGATGATTTTTTTTTCCGTTTTCTCTCCTAGCCTCGCTCCTGGTTACGCTCACTCTATTATCAAAATGAAATGTTTGTTTCTCTTAAATCATCGCCAAAGGGAGGGGAGGAGAAGGAAGGAGGGGGAGGGGGGAAGGGGAAAAAGGGCAATATCTGTTGCGATTTAAACTGGACAATTTTAGATTTAAGAAGGAAATAGACAAAAACTGGTTTACCAATAAAGTGCTTAACGAATGGGATAGACTTAGTAACCATGTAATGGATGGGAATGATAGGTGGTATGGGACAAGGAACTACATAGTGTAGGCCTTATGGTCTCTTGCAGCCTCCTTCATTCTTATGTTCTTATGTACATTATTATGTTGGTGCAAGGCTTGATCCCTGTGGAACTCCACTTTTGAGTTAAAAATAACCCCCTTAGCAGTTTTTAATTTGATTCTTGTTCAGCATCCCGTTAAGAACCCACAGAAAAATATTTTTTGATATTTCAGAAAGTTGTAAGCGGATTATTTTGAGTTTCACTCTGTCGAAGTAAATCTTGTTGAAAAACTGGCGTCCTGAAGAAATAACGTGTTCATGTACTGAGTTGGTATATCATAATGGCAATATAATCTTACAATTGTGTTCTTATACTTAATAATGTTTCATTTCAGGAATGACTTGGAAATCATTCTCTCACATTTCTCTATTTACGAGTATAAATCTATAAGCTGATCCTACAACAAGAAATGAATTAACTGTTTTTGTCAATCTAGTAGTGCTTTATTTTATCTATGAATTTAAAAATAATCATCTCAGGTTACTCTAGTTATAAATATATTTATAAGCTGTTCTTACAATAAGACACGTATTAGATGTTTTGGTCAATCTAGTCTTACTAAATATCGAAACATTGTATTTTTATTTATCATTATTACAATTTATCTTATTTATCTATTTATTTTTGTACATGCTCATTCAGTCTAACGTTTTCTTCGACGACAACATTTGCTAAATATCTAAAAATATTCGTGTTTTGCTTAAATTATTGTCAGAACTATGACATATCATATTTGGGGTATCTCCCTTTGCAAGTGAATTGTCGAACTCATGAGCAGGCGGTCATGAATTCGAATCCTGCTGGTGGGCTGTGTCGCGTTAGTTCCCAACAGCCTTGGACAGGCGGGGAGACAAACCAATGTCGGCAAAAAAAAAAAAAAAAAAAAAAAATTACAAGAAAAAAAATTACAAGAAAAAAAATTATACACAAATTACAGAAAAGTACTGAGATGTAAAGAAGTTATCTATAATCCTTGAAAAATACTAATCATAAAAAGACAAGATATTAGTCATTTTAAATTCACAGTTGATATAGAAAAAATAAACATAAATGGCTACTGTGAAGTCCTCTCACTTCTAGATAGAGTTTAGGTCTTGGAATATAAAAGGAGAAGAACGATGCATGAGAGAGAGAGAGAGAGAGAGAGAGAGAGAGAGAGAGAGAGAGAGAGAGAGAGAGAGAGAGAGAGAGAGAGAGAGAGAGAATGAGGATGACACCCACTGTTCACATTTTTATTGGAATTTTTTTCTTAGCTTTTATTTATCCAAATGAAATGAAATGTATATAAATATATACAAATATGTAAAATGTATATTTAGACTTACTGAAGAAATAGAAAAGTAATTGAAAAATATTACTTACTCAAAGTAAACCTAATCGCAATACATTTCCTTTAAATTTGTCTATGGTATCAGATTTGTTAAGAAAATTTTAATAAATTCAAGAGAGACTTAACTACATTAGTTTTCTAAATATAACAAAATTTAAAGTCACCATTTCTAATATTCTTCTGACAGCATATTAAACATACAAATAAGGAAATAAATAAATAAAAAATAATAAAAATAAAAATTTCTCAATTTTAGGACAATATGTTGTTTATTTCTCTCCCTCTCTCTCTATCTTTAACTGCATTTTCAGCAAACTTGAAATTCTTTGTGATCAAAGGATTAATTCTCAAAAGGACCTGGAAAGTTCACTCAATGAACAGTGAGCTAAAACCGACTGTGGCCAAACTTGTTCATTTAATGAACAGCCGGCCACGTTTCGCATTAAGTCCAATTTGTGGAAAGAATGAGGTGAAGATTTTTTTTCATGAAATCATACTTTGATCCCAAACTGGAAGATTTTTTATTATCATTTATATTATCATTACAATATCATCATCATTATCATTATTGTTGTCGTTATTATATATACATATATATATATATATATATATTTATATATATATACATATATATACATATATATATATGTACATATATATATACATTGCAGGGAAGGAGTACATTACCACTGATTTTATTCAGCCAAGGATGAGCTTGGACTCAAGACTCAAGGTCCACATACATTAATATTTTCTTCCTGCCAGAAAGTCTATCGTAGATCACATGTACAGACAAAAGCCTTCATGCAACACTGTAAACTGAACATTTCAGACTGCAGAACAGACTCAATATCTGATTGTTCATCGGTTGCAAATGTAGGTTGCTACACCTCTGCCTGACACAGACGCAACCTGTTCGATCATCAAGAACTCGAGACAAAAAAATAAAATACGTTCCATCCAAACTGGAAGAATGACCTAAGGTCAAGGAATGACCTGAGGTCAAAACATGTTTCCGTCAATTCAGAGATCGTAAAAGAATAAAAGATCTGAAACCTATCTGGCTGTCCCATCCGAACATACGAGCATAACATACATTTGTAGAAGACTGCAAGAGGCCATAAGGCTTACACTAGGCAGTTCCATGTTCCTCACCCCTATCCATAAAGTTATCTCTTCTTCTCTTAAAAATGCCTATAATTTCATCGCTCATAACATGGTTACTAATTGGTTAATCACTCTATTGGTAACTCACTTCCTGCCGCGTCTTGGCTATCCTGGAACAGGACAAGGCTGACTGTTTTGAGCCACGGCTAAGTGACTCCTAGTGTATTGTCCCCTCAAGAACCACAGACCTCTAAAAAGCCACTCTTCGAGACAGACGTGAAAGAGAATCATCTCCCCCACCCTAGTCATCTTCATATTCCTCCTCTACCTGGAGGTGCAGCCTTGAGGGGATGACACCCGATGTCTATCAGTTATTTTTTTTTTCTCCCTTGAAAAAAAAAATGGCGACGGTTCTTCTCTTCTTCCAACGACCAACAGATGGCATAAAAACAGACGCAGACAAAAGTTTATCGTTTCTCCTCAGGGGACCGTTGCCGACTGATGTGGGGTTGAGGGTCTGTAAGCAACTCAAGGCAACATTTTTCCTTATCAATATTACCATCATCATTATTATTATTATAATTATTATCATCATTATCATTATTATCATTATTATCACTATTATCATCTTTATTGCCATCATTATGTATTATAATTGTTATCATTATTATTATTATTATAATCATTATACTATTATCAATATTATCATCATCATTATGGTTATTATTGTTGTTTTCGTTATTATTACTACTATTATTATTATTATTATTATTATTATTATTATTATTATTATTATCATTAATTATTATTATTATCATCATTGGGATTTTTCATTACAGTTTTTGTAGTGTCTACCGGCAGACGATTTTACTCAGCTGAGGGGGGAGGGGAGTCACTCTTGAGTCTTACTGAGTCTTTAAGAAAACCCTAAAAAAACTGAATAAAATCGTCTGGCGACACCGTAATAAAAATCCACTGAAACTCACTTTATCGGAAAGAAGAAAATGAGAGAAAAGAGGAAAAGAGAAATAATCCTGAGCTTTCTCCTCCCGCCCCCCCTCCCGAGCTCTCCCCCCCTCTCTTCCCCCTCCCTAGCCTTCTCCCCTTCCGCCCCAAGACCTCTCCCCCTCTCTTCCCACCCCCAGCCCTTTCCCATTCTCTTCCCCCTCCAGAGCTCTCTCCCCCTTTCTTCTCCTTCCCGAGCTCTCTCCCCCTCTCTTCCCCCTCCCGAGCTCTCTCCCCTCTCTTCCTCTAAGCCCTCTCCCCCTTTCTTCTCCCCCAGCCCTCTCCCCCTCTCTTCCCCCCTCCCGAGCCCTCTCCCACTCTCTTTCCCCCTCCCGAGCTCTCTCCCCTCTCTCTTCCCCCTCCCGAGCTCTCCCCCTCTCTTCCCCCTCCCTAGCCCTCTCCCCTCCCGCCCCAAGACCTCTCCCCCTCTCTTCCCACCCACCCCAAGCCCTCTCCCACTCTCTTCCCCCTCCAGAGCTCTCTCCCCCCTCTCCTCTCCCTCCCCTCTCTCTCTCTTCCCCCTCCCGAGCCCTCTCCCCTCTCTTCCCCTAAGCCCTCTCCCCCTTTCTTCTCCCCCAGCCCTCTCCCCCGCTCTCTTCCCCCCTCCCGAGCCCTCTCCCACTCTCTTCCCACCTCCCGAGCTCTCCCCTCTCTTCTCCCTCCCAAGCTCTCTCCCCCTCTCTTCCCCCACCCCAGCCCACCCCCCCAAGACCTCTCCCCCTCTCTTCCCACCCCCCAGCCCTCTCCCACCATCTTCCTCCTCCATAGCTCTCTCCCCCTCTCTTCCCCCTCCCGAGCCCTCTCCCCTCTCTTCCCCTAAGCCCTCTCCTCCTCTCTTCTCCCCCGAGCCCTCTCCCCCTCTCTTCCCCCCTCCCGAGCCCTCTTCCCCTCTTTCCCCCTCCCGCCGAGCCCTCTCCCCCCTCTCTTCCCCCCTCCCGAGCACTCTTCCCCTCTTTCCCCCTCCCGCCGAGCCCTCTCCCCCTCTCTTCCCCCCGAGCCATCTCCTCCTCTCCTCCCCCGATACCCCTCCCCCTCTCCCCCTTTCTTCACCCTGAGCTCCCTCCCCCCCTCTTCCTCCCTGCTCAGCCCTCTTCCCCTCTATTCCCCCTCCCGAGCCCTCTCCCCCTCTATTCCCCCTCCCGAGACCTCCCCCCTCTCTCCCCCTTCCCCTCTCCACTCCCTCCTCCCGGTCCTAAAAGCTATGGATTAAAAGACCCCCCGTTGGGAAAAGGTGAACATCAAAACCTATTGGTTAAAAGTCTGTGAGTTGAAAAAGGAGGATATGTGGTCGACCGGGGGGAGGCAGAGGGGGAAGAGGGGGGAGGTTGGTGGAGGGAGGGAGGGAGTGGGAGGGGGAGATAGGCTATCCTGTCCCTGAAACGAGTCTACCAATGGTTTAGCCAAAAATAACTGAAGCCCTTTTCCTTACACTCCTCCCCCCCCACTTTTTTTTTTTGGGGGGGGGAGGATTTTATAGGGAACCATCAAACCTCCCCCCCGCCCCTCTAACCTCCCCCGAAGCCGCAAAAATCGACCAAGTGTAAAGTTATTTTTGTGAAAGTTATTCTTGTTGAAAAAAATGTGTAGCACTTGCCCGCTCGAACCCAAACTCCCTTTTTTTACCAAGCCCACCAGATACTGTGTGACATTTTCTTTTCCAGTCAATTGTACACCACTAAAGCTACTCTTTCGGAATGGAAGCTGCTCAATCAACCTGGTGTG
>NC_134818.1:32648229-32658229 GCF_046742065.1 Oratosquilla oratoria
AACGTTCTTGCGTGACTAACTTACTCGAATTCTACAACACAGTTATCTCGAATTATGACTAAAGAAACTATATAGATTTAATATATCTAGACTTTGCAAAAGCTTTTGATACCGTCCCCCACGAAAGACTACTTACTAAATTAGCTTCACACGGAATAAGTGGTAGCCTATTAAGTTGGACTAGAAACTGGTTGAATGATCGAAAACAGAGTTATTTTAAATGGAAAAACTTTTGGATGGAAAAATGTTACGAGAAAGTTCTTCAGGATTCCGTTCTTGAGCCATTTCTATTCATAGTATATATAAATGATATAGACCACGGACTAAAATCTACTGTTTCCAAATCTGCTGTTGATACAAAACTGTACGGAATGTCAAATGATCACTTCAATCAATTAGGTATTCAAGAAGATTTATATAAATTACTGCAATGGTCTGAAAAGTATTTAATAAAATCTAACACAAGTAAATGCACGGTAATGCACATAGGTACAAATAACAGTAAGTATGATTACAAGTTATTTGGAAATTCGTTAACAAAAGTAAATAGTGAAAAGGATCTCAGCGTAATTATCAGTAACAATCTCAAATCATCTAAGCAGTGTATTTCAGCCTCTGAGAAAGCAAATAAGATTCTAGGACTGATTGCGCGATCTTTTGACTTCAAAAGTCCATCACTCATCAGCAAGCTATATAAATCGTTAGTTCGTCCACATTTGGAATATGCTGTTTCCGTATGGTCACCGAATCTCATTAAAGACATTGACAGATTGAAAAACGGCGAACCACAAAACTGATTCCAAATATAGAAAATAAATCATACGAAAATCGACTAAAACATATGAATCTGTCTTCCTTAAAAAAGCGTAGACTCAGAGGTGACTTGATACAGGTCTTTAAGATTCTAAAGGGAATTGACAACATCAAAAGTGACAAAATTTTTACACTGAATGAGAATCAGACAAGAAACAATGGTCTCAAACTGTCTAGAAATAAATTATATTTGGAAGTGGGTAGAAACAACTTCGCCAACAGTGTGGTTAATGAATGGAATAAACTTCCTGCAGAGGCAGTGCAATGTAGTTCAGTTCGAAGCTTTAAGAATCATTTAGATAAACATCTAAGCAAGATGCTGTAATGACTATCATTTATTTGATATGGTTTATTTTTCTATCATTTGTCTGTTTGTTTATTATTATTTGTTAAATTTTCATTTATTATTAGTTATATGTCAATTTATTATCATTTACTAATTATCTGTTTGTTTATTATCTAAATATACCGATTAATTTATTTATGTATTTTATTTATTATTTACATTATCATAGTTTCTATTTATTCATTTATATGGACCAAAAGGTATCCTGCCGGCATGCTCCGCCTTTGTAATCCTTACATACACACACACATTTATATATATATATATACATATATATATATATATATAAATATATATATAGATATATATATATATATATATATATATATATTATATATATTGTACAAACCACGTGGCGTGGAGTTCAGTCACCCAATGTGACACCTGACACTTGTTTCATAGTTCGACCCTGCTTGACCCGACTTAACCTAGTCCAGAGCAATTATGTAATTACGCACCACGGGTCACTACCCGCGCCGTATAATATATATATATATATATATATATATATATATATATATATATATATATATATATATATATATATATATATATATTGATATTGTACAAACCACGTAGCGTGGAGTACAGTCACCCAATGTGACACCTGACACTTGTTTCATAGTTCGACCCTGCTTGACCCGACTTAACTTGGTCCAGTACAATTATGTAATTACGCACCACGGGTCACTACCCGCGCCGTATATGTATATATATATATATATATATGTATATATATATAATATATATATATACAGTATATATATATATATATATATATATATGTATACTTATATTTATATACATATATATACACACACACACACACACACACACATATATATATATATATTATATATATATATATATATATATATATATATATATATATATATATATACATATATAAGAGAAGATTTGGAATCTGGGATCCATATTGGAAAACTGTAAACACTAGATTCAATTGAAGAGTTTATTTGTCCGATGTTTTGATTCCTGAAGACGATTCCTGGACGGGAGTCGAAACACCGGGCAAATAAACCCTTCAATTGAATCTGGTGTTTACAGTTTTCCAATATATATATATATATATATATATATATATATATATATATATATATATATATATATATATATATATACATACATATATATATATATATATATATATATATATATATATGCAAAGTAGACCACTTGGAAAAAGAAACTAACGAAGCAGAGCGCTTTCGTATATTACATCTCCAGTGCTAAAAGTCACTTTTTGAGTAAAAGCAGCAATGACTGCAACAGCTCTGTAGGGAAGAGGTCAAACGCAGAGTATGGGAGTCCAATATATTTTACGTTTCGTTATTTCTGAAGAAGCCCTGCTGGGCGAAACGTAAAATATATTGGACTCCCATACTCTGCGTTTGGCCTCTTCCCTACAGTCACTTTTTGAACTGAAGATGTAATATACGAAAGCGCTCTGCTTCGTTAGTTTCTTTTTCCAAGTGGTCTACTTTGCATAAGTGAACACACGTACCCGTGTTCTTATTAGCATATATATATATATATATATATATATATATGTATATATATATATGTACTGTATATATATCAGCTCCTGGCCGCATGTACAATCAGTTCAGTTTTACCTTACAAATACCCTGCAAAGGAGACGAACTGACCAAACCTCTTTCTCTTCTCACAATAGCATTACTAATATATATATATATATATATATATATATATATATATATATATATATATATATATATATATATACATACGATTTCTAAGAGTTTGGTAAATTCATTGGTTTTCTCAATTATATCTCCGATCAGATAATTACTATTTCATCTTAATATATTTATCTAATTCTATCTAAGTTTCTTTATTCTATTTTGCTATGGACCTGTATGTTTCCTTGCTTTGTAGTCTAAACAGATTCATAAAATGTGTGAAACTTCATCGAAATAAGACTTACCAACTGTCAGGAAGAACAAATCCAGTTACCAAATGTTAGGCAAAAAAAAAAAAAAAAAAGAAAGAAAGAAAGAAAGGAAAGAAAGAGAGCCTACAACGTTAAGGTTAAACACGTGTGGGACTTTTGTCATCCACTGTGTAAAATCTCCCCGATTGGGGGCGGCATAGTTGGTGAAGTTGGGCTGTCCTCTTCCGTGGAATCTTGAGACAACAGGGATGCGCCTCGCACCCCCCACCCCCTCCCCCACCCTAAGTTCCTCAAGTTTACCGGAACTTTCATTGGTTTACCCGGAGTTTGGGGCCGCATACTTTTGGGCCACTTAGTGTGTGTGTGTGTGTGTGTGTGTGTGTGTGTGTGTGTGTGTGTGTGTGTGTGTGTGTGTGTGTGTGTATATATGTGTGTGTGTATATATATGTGTGTATATATATGTGCGTATGTGTGTATATATGTATGTGTGTGTGAGTGTGTGTGTGTGTGTGTGTGTGTGTGTGTGTGTGTGTGTGTGTGTGTGTATGTGTGTGTTTCACCCTGGTCTTTGGATCACGTGTTGGACTCGTGATCGACAGCTATTTCTCTCTCGGAAGAGAGCTCAGATCTCGTATGACCGATCTATGGGTAATGCTTTGACCTCACACGGAAACACACACCCAACTCCCCGCCCACGAGAGTTGGAGTAACGACTAGAAGCGCAGCGATATTGAAACTATTTTCAGCCCTGGGCAGGATTCGAACCGCCGTAGTGACAGTTTGGGACTCTACCAACCGCGCCACCGAGAGTGGGTGTATGTGTGTGTGTGTGTGTGTGTGTGTGTGTGTGTGTGTGTGTGTGTGTGTGTGTGTGTGTGTGTGTGTGTGTGTGTGTGTGGTTGGGGGTTTAACGGGCGATGGTAGGGTTACTTTCTTCTTCCTACTTGTCTAAGGTTCAGGTCAGCCCTCCCACATCAAAGCCCAAAAAATAAAATAAACATAATAAAATCATTATATAAATAAAACAAATGAAAAAATAAAACATAATTGGGCAGTTCACAGGGGGTTATTCCTTCCTTCTCTTTGTCTGAGTACTGCCAATAAACCCCCCTCCCCCCCAAAAAAAATATATATATATACATATATGTATATATATATATATATATATATATATATATATATATATATATACATATATATATATATGTATATATATATATATATATACATATATATATATATATATATATATACACACACATATTGTGAATCCTCTTTCCCCCCTCCCCGCAATACCACCCCTACTCCAAAGTTCCTGAAAAAATGGCGTACCATCATACACAATCATCTACGAGTATATTATACGTACACCCAAAATCCTATTCACATGCGCATGGGCGCTTGCGAGCGGTTATATACATACTCGAATGTCATGGGTCTAGAAGAATTGTACAATATTCTAACCGCTAGGATTCTGATTATTCACCAAAAAATTCTCCTCTACTGGAAAGTTAGATCCGAAACTAATATAAATAAATGTATTACGGATATGGTAATTGGGAGCGGCTATATGTTAGAATAAAACGAGGAGAAACACAACTTACGTCTAGATATAATGATATGGCTAGAATGGTTAAAAACGCGCAATGAAACGTAACTACAAATGGCTGCTAGGCAAACAGTTTCTAATTCCAAGAGTTTATTTCACCTTTACAGAACTAAAAATAAAGAGAAGATAAGCCCAATTAAACCTAACGAGGGTGTATTGATAGATACATAGGGAAAAATGAGTGAGGCGATTAATAAGCACTTTCTCTCAGTATTTGCAAATGAGAGGTTAGGTGTGTGTATATATATATATATATATATATATATATATATATATACATACATACACACGTCACTGTAACTTTGTTACGGGTTAGCTGGGTTCGAATCCTCGGCTCGTCTACGTTTCAATTTCCAACGGATGCCTCCTTCGAGCGACTCTCAGTCTCGATTGCGATGGCATGGCTTAAAAAGTGATTTGTGGTTGAAAAAGATATATATATATATATATATATATATATATATATATATATATCATCAGTGGGGAAGAGAGAGCCAGAATAACTACTCGTAGCTTCAGCATTAGGATGGAACATTTAATCAAACAGATGGAATGACTTAAGGGGGGACTGAACACCTAGGATCATGAAATTTTCATCCAAACATCGAATTTTAGATATGGGCATATTTGAATACTATAAACATCCTAAAAGCAAAATATAAACGACTTTTTCCTTTCCAGCGTAATGGAGAGGGAGTTTCAAGGGCCCGGAGGCGTGTCAATCTAAATGGCTCACGCAAGAATAGGCCCTGAATATCTATAAATATATCTTGTTTTCGCTTGTCTAATTCCATGAAACAGCTATATTTTTGTACGTCTGGTATCAGCGTGACTTCCTCTTCCGTGTGGTGTGCACAGTACGCTTCAAGCCTAAGTTACCCATCAAAAATCAGAGTAAATTGATGCATATACACGCCACTAACTGTAGCGATATTGTGTTCCTGTGCCAATGTTTGCCTTGTTTCCTGGACATTGCTACACTTACTAAATGTCCATTCATCAACTGCATCACGATGAAGAAGAAAACAAAAGAAAAGATGAAAAAATTGAGCCAAAAGTGGACTGAAAGTTGTGATAGAAGGAAAGCAAGGCGTGAGAGGCTTGGAGGAGGGATGCCACCGCTTCGCGTGTCACCACCACCACCACTGCCAACACCATCTCCACCACCAAATACCACCACACCTGACAACACAGCTGACAAAGTGCTTTCTTCCAGTTGAAGAGAAGAAGATGAGGAAAATTCAGGAGGAGGAAGAGAAAATAGCTGGCGAAGGAGAAACATACGGAGCTGGGATCGCGCCTGTGTAGGATAATAAAACACAATATCCACCACCAAATACCACCACACCTGACAACACAGCTGACAAAGTGTTTTCTTCCAGATGAAGAGAAGAAGATGAGGAAAATTCAGGAGGAGGAAGAGAAAATAGCTGGGATCGCGCCTGTGTAGGATAATAAAACACGTTTGGTCGGCTTTGTCATTGAGCATAGAGATGGCGCTCATTGCTGGTAAAAATAAACCACTCTGCAATGATTTGACAAAGTGATGACACCCCAGCAGTGAGGTTTTAAACCGGTAAAAGCGCAAAATCTTCAATTATGAAAAGGACCGCTTGGCGAGTAACAAATACATTTTAATGTAATATATATAGTAGATATGTATATATATATATATATATATACATATATATATATGTATAAATACATATATATATATAAATATTTACTGTCAACTTATTCAATATACATTATATAATAATGTGTGTGAATATAATAAAAATCGCACAATAAATAACAGAGATATACAATGCTGAAAACTTTAAACGCTCGTATCTCAAAACCACAAATATTTGCAATTAAAAATATGCCAAAATTTTTAATCAATTGTAGCAGCCTGAAAATGCTTCTGGTAGTGTATAATAGGTATATCTTTATTTCCACGCCTGTTTTTTTCCGATATCTTGAAAAACAGAGCGACGGGCTCCATCTAAGTGGAAAAAAAAACACGGAAAAAAGGGGTGACGTAAGTGACCATACTTACGACACCTATATCCCATGTCCTATAGCGAATTAAAAAAAAAAAAAGCAGGCGTGAAAGTGTTTATAGGATCTATAAGTATTACCTTGAAAGAGCAGAAGTCTGTAGTACAAAAAATACGACGTACGTATTCAATTGCGTCAAAAAACGTTATGACGTCAAGACGTACCAAGTTCTTGGATTCACAATATATTTCTATCTATATTCTAAACAAAACCTGAAAGTTTCAAGTTGAAAGATCATGAACTTTTTTGTTTTTCTTTTCTTTTTTGGTTAAGGTGTTCAGTTGCCCCTTAATGCTACAAAATCCCCGGGTCCAGACGAAAAATTTTCGACAGTACTAAGAGTGCAAATTTGAAATATGTAAGCAATTAACGGAAGTATTTAGTAAGTCGGTCAACAATGGAATCAAGCCTATTTTTGGGGGGACAGGCAACCGTAATTCCTGTATCTAAAAAAGGCTAATAAATCTTCTATATACAACTACAGATCAATCGGTTTGACGTCAGTTATGGGTAAAATGCTGGAATCATTAACAGCAAATAGTATTAAGGAATAGGGAAGCATATTCTGATTGGTGACTCACAGCATGGTTTCAACAAGGGTAGGTCGCGTGTAACTAATCTTTTATCCTTTTACAATAATCTCTACAAGGCAACAGATAACAATGGTAGTTACTTTAGCAAACTCTTCGACAAGATGCCCCATCAGAGACCATGTAGTTAGCGCTAAAACAATAGGTTGGTTTAAGTCTTTAAGAGAATATTAGATAAATTTATGGATAGGGATGAAAGGTGGTGACATGGAACTGCCTACTGTAGGCCTTATGGTCTCTTACGGTCTCCTTCATTCTCAAGTCCTCTCTGTTTACCTTCTTTACCTTCTTTCCTAAATTCCTCTTTGCTGGGGTTTCCTGTACTCCAAGAAACTCCACAAACTTCGAGAAGTCCCAACGCGAGTGAGGATGAGGGAGAGAGTGGGGGAGTAAGGGGGAGAGGGGGAGAGGGGTAGAGGGGAAGAGAGGAAAGGGGGGTGGGAAGAGGAGAGGGGTGGGGAGAGGGGAGGGGTGGGAAGAGGGGATGGGAGGGAGAGAGTAAAGAGCAGGGAAACAGGTTAGGGAAGAGGAAGAGGAGGAGGAGGAGGATGGGGAGGAGGAGGAGGAGGAGGAGGAATGAAGAAGAAGAGGAGGGAGGAAGAGGATGGGAGGAGGAAGCAGGAGGAGGAGGAGAAGGAGGAAGAGGAGTAGGAGGAGAAGAGGGAGGAAGAGGAAGAGGAGGAGAAGGAAGAGGAGATGGAGGCGGGAGAATAGGAGGGAGGATGTTATTGAAGATTTGTAAAGAAAGAAGGGATGAGAGAGGAAGAGGAGAGAGCGAAAAGGAAATAGAAGAAGGAAAAAGGAAAAAAAGAAGGCAATGAGAAAGAAAAATAAGAAGTAAGAAAGGGAAAAAGAGAGGAAGTGAGGAAAGGAAAAAAGAGAAAATAAATATTAGAGTGAAGCGATAAAGGCAGAGAGAGAGAGAGAGCGAAAGAGAGGGGAGAGAAGATGAGGGGAAGAGAGTCCAAAAAGTAAGAAAAGAGAAGGAAGGAAGGGAGGAGGAGAAAAAGAGAAGAGAGTCGAAAATAGGAAGAGAGAAAGAGGAGAAGGAAGAAAGGGAGGAAAAGAAGAGAAGAAAGGAAGAAAGAACGAGAGGAAAAGAGCAGGAGAAGAAAGGAAGAGAGTCAGGAAGATATAAAGAGGAAAAGGAAAGAAGAAAAAGAGAGGATGAGGGAAAGAGAAGAAGAGAGAATGGAAAGAGTTCTGGACTGGAAAAGAGCAGAAGAAACGAAGAGAGGTAGACAGGAAGAGAAAAAGAGGAAAATGAAATAACAAGAAAAGGAAAGGAAGAGAGAAAGACAGAAAGAGAGGAAGAGAGGAAGACAGGAGGAGATTGAGAGAGTCCTGGCAGACGATACAACTCCCAACATGTGTTTATGTCAATTTGCAAGTAGCTCGTTTCACTGTCAATCAATCAATCAATCAATCAATTGAAGAGAAATTATTCATCTCTATGGCACTCTTGCTGCCGTCAGGTGATTTTATTCATATCCGTAGCATCCCCTTCCTCCCTCCCTCCTCTTCCATTCAATTTGCAAGTAGCTCGTTTCACTGTCAATCAATCAATCAATCAATTGAAGAGAAATTATCCATCTCTATAGCACTCTTGCTGCCGTCAGGTGATTTTATTCATATCCGTAGCACCCCCTCCCTCCCTCCCTCCTCTTCCATTCAATTTGCAAGTAGCTCGTTTCACTGTCAATCAATCAATCAATCAATCAATCAATTGAAGAGAAATTATCCATCTCTATGGCACTCTTACTGCCGTCAGGTGATTCTATTCATATCCGTAGCACCCCCTCCCTCCCTCCCTCCCCCCTCTTCCATTCAATTTGCAAGTAGCTCGTTCCACTGTCAATCAATCAATCAATCAATTGAAGAGAAATGATCCATCTCTATGGCACTCTTGCTGCCGTCAGGTGATTTTATTCATATCCGTAGCACCCCCTCCCTCCCTCCTCTTCCATTCAATTGGCAAGTAGCTCGTTTCACTGTCAATCAATCAATCAATCAATTGAAGAGAAATTATCCACCTATGGCACTCTTGCTGCCGTCAGGTGATTTTATTCATATCCGTAGCACCCCCCTCCCTCCCTCCTCTTCCATTCAATTGGCAAGTAGCTCGTTTCACTGTCAATCAATCAATCAATCAATTGAAGAGAAATTATCCACCTATGGCACTCTTGCTGCCGTCAGGTGATTTTATTCATATCCGTAGCACCCCCCTCCCTCCCTCCTCTTCCATTCAATTGGCAAGTAGCTCGTTTCACTATCAATCAATCAATCAATCAATTGAAGAGAAATTATCCACCTATGGCACTCTTGCTGCCGTCAGGTGATTTTATTCATATCCATAGCACCCCCTCCCTCCTCTTCCATTCAATTTGCAAGTAACTCGTTTCACTGTCAATCAATTAATCAATCAATTGAAGAGAAATTATCTATCTCTAAGGCACTCTTGCTGCCGTCAGGTGATTTTATTCATATCCGTAGCACCCCCTTCCTCCCTCCTCTTCCATTCTCCCCTCCACTCCTCCCCCCCTTTTGGTATCAAATGAGATTACATCATTCAATCATATTATGTTCCCAATCCTGTTGTATTACTGGTATCGTGATTGATGATGTTGTAGTTGTTGTTGGTATTGATGTTGTGATTGTTTCTT
>NC_134818.1:32663229-32683229 GCF_046742065.1 Oratosquilla oratoria
TAACAAATAATAACTATAATAAAATTAAATACAATAAAATCAAACAAATACATACATATATACATATACCAAAGGCTTTTTCCCCCTTACACGGGGGGTAGCCTCAAACAAAATAAAATATAAAAATTTTCCATTCTATCTACCTACTCTCATCCCTGCTTCCTCCCCTTGCCCCTTGCCCCTCCCCCAACACCACCCCTACCCACTCCCCCTCCAACACCACTCCATTCTTCCCTTCCCCTACCATTCTCCAACACCACCAACACCCCTCCCCCCTCCCCTTCCCCCAACACCAACATACCCCTTCTCCCTCTCCCCCCACCACCACCCCCATCCCATCTCCCACCTCCACCCCTCTCCCTACCCAAACCTTTCCCCATCCCCCCAACACTACCCCCCCTCCTCCCCTCTCCCACGGTCACATTACCATACCCTCCCCTCTTTACCCATAACCTCCCCCCTATAGCTTTCCCCCCCTCCCCCCTTCCTCATCCAAGCGTGACTCGTCCAACATTGCCGACACGTCAATGGGGGAGATGCTCCCCCCCGACATCAACTCTCGCTCCAGGTGGCCTGTGGGTTCACACGCGAGGGTAAACGCACACGCGAGCCAGTAGGTGTGTACACGTGTACGTAAATAAGGGCGTGTGTGTTTACATTTACACACATGGACGCATGCATAAACAAATATTCAATATTTGATATCCTTACGTCTGTACATAGGGTATGTGCGTTTATGTGTATATATGAAGTTCAGGAAAATGCACACACGCACGCACACTCACAAATATATATATACATATATATATATATATATATATATATATTTATGTATATACATATGTATATATATATATACATATATATATACATATATATATAAATATATAAATATATATATATACATATATATATATATATATACAGCATATACCGTACATACACATACACTTGAATATAACCCAGTAAATAATCAATATGTAATCAAAATTATTACACCGATTAACTGCAATAAATAGCTGAATTCATTTAACTAACACCCATCACTGGGTTCATAAAAAAAGGGGGGGGTATTATCAATTCGGTCAAATCATTTACCATTTGTTATTCATTATTTACAATTTCAATCCTCGACCTCACAACGAAACGACCAAAATCAATGATTCATATCCAATCTTTGTAAATCAGGATTACATTTCAGGACCGAGACAGTTTCATGGAACCCTTTGGTCCTGTTCACAAGAGCGGTTCGATTACAATGTAAGTCAATGGAAACGTTCACACACAACCGCGCAGTTTTTCCTTGACTGTGCCGTAACGATGTGGTTTCCACACGGTTCAAGACGATAGTGTGAACAGCGTCTTTCAGTAGCGCTGTGATACAATTTGGTTTTTGGATCGTTGTCACTCTATATTGGGAATTTCTAATATAAAGAAGTCTCTCTTACTTGGAACGGAATCGGGTTTTCGGATACAAAGGCTCTAGAATGTCTCTCTGGTATCCTCAACTTTTCTAGATTTCGGAAATCTTTGTTCCGAATATCGGAAAATTCGGAGTATCGGAAAATTCCAGACATCGGAAAATTCGGAATATTGTGACAGACTGTTCTGGCTAACGACGATCGGTTTTGTGAATCTGAGGTAGGAGGAATCCGACCTAAACGGTCCTATATCGAACGAGACCCCACTAGCACTAGAGTATGACCCCAAATAGCCCCAAAGAATCCTCTGTCTTTCACCATAATGATCCGGTTTAACGTCGCAAAACTTCCCCCTATAAGGAGGCTAGGACGGTGCTTCTTACTGAGGACTTTGTAGAGTGGATTCTAATGAACCATACCCTTGGTCCAACTCGCTGGCAATAGAATTCGAACTGTCGTCACCTCGACTTCCGCCGCAAGTAACGACACGCTAACCCGCTCGTCCGGCGAGAATCCTTTGCCAGAGTCAAATATATAAAGTACGACAACGTTTTGAAAGGTTTAACCCGAATGGGATGGGCGACCTTCGTGATTACTTTTGTTTTGACGTCAGGCGATTTTTTTCAGCTCACACACTCCACCCACCATGGATTAGAACAAGTAGAGAAATTCTCTCGTATACAAAATTGATTAAACATGACAGCAGCCTGATAGCTTATTGTCGCCTTTTTCGTGTCTTGTATTTCCTTTTAACTCAGATTCTTCCATCTAGATATTCAAAGGAATTTTTCTAAAATGAATTATAAATTTCTTCATTGTTTCGTCTTCAAAGAGACATCATCAGGAACAACATGTCTGGAACAATGAATAATACAACATATTGTACTTTCGTAGAACAGAAATAGATATATAAAAACAAGAAACAGGAACTGAATAAAAATAGAATACTAGAATTATATACAAACAGGATGTTTGAACTAAACATAAAGAACAGTACTCACAATACTAAACATAAAGAACAGTACTAAAATAAACAAAAGGTATAATCACGTAAGATTATGTTCATTGATGATAACAAATATCCACCCAGCTTGGGTACAACCTCGTCTCAATGATGATGGAGGTGGAAGTGGAAGGAAGTGGAGGGAAGTGGAGGGAAGTGGAGGCAAGCAGGGGATAAGGAGAAGGAAGGAAGAGAGAGGGAGAGGAAAGGAGGGTAGTGGGAGACAAGGGGAAGGAGGGGAGGGAAGGGGTTAGGAGGAGGAGGGAAGGAGGGGAGGGAGAAGAAGGGGGGAGGAGAGGAAGGGAGGGGAGGAAAGGTGGAGGGAAGGTGGAAGAGGGAAAGGGGAGGGAAGGGGGCAGGAAGAGGAGGGAAGGAGGGGATGGGGAAGGAGAGGAAGGGAGGGGAGGAAATGTGTAGGGAAGGTGGAAGAGGGGAAAGGGAGGTAAGAGGGAGGAGAGGGGAAGTGGAGGAATAAGGGGAAGATTGAGAACTCCATCTTCCTCTTCGTAGTGAAATATTGGACGGCCTCTTGCTGGTAGTCATGTTTGACTGGATGTTAATTGTCAATACATTGTGGATCTCCATTGCTGATATTTATTTATTCATTAATCTTTATTCATTCATTTCTTACTCAATTTTCTCCTTTCTTGTGATTGTCCATTTGTTTATCATTTCATTATTGTATGTGTTGTATTTTATTTCTAACTATATATTTATCTTTTATGTAATCATTGTTGTTTTATTTGACCTTATGTACACTTTCCGATTACTTATTGCTCCAAACAATTAATCCTGATGATGTCCTTTCTTGAAGACGGAACGTTAAAGAAAGATATGAATAATTTTGAAAAATTTGCCTTCATACATCCTCTTGATCAGTGTTTCTCAACGTTTCAAGCATAGTGAAACATTTGCATCGATATATCTATCCACAAGGTCCCTTCATGTTGGATTAAATAGGATAGTCTTAAATTTGTGGGTAAGAATAGTTTATATTTCTTTTCATAAAATTCCTCTTCGCAGGAGTCAGTGTTTATCATCAAACTGTTTTCATTGTACAAACATGTCACCAAAAAAAGAAAAAAAATCCGAGTTTACTTAGGAAATGGGAAATAAGGTAACTTGTTGAGTTGTCTGTCCAGCGTGTGAACCCCGTTTCTGCGGTCCACTCGGGGATTCGCGGACCCTTGTTTGAGAAACACTGCTCTAGATGAAAACAAGAAGCTTATGACACGCTCCTTGAGCCGTGCTTAAACAAAAAAGTTCTTAACTAAACTCCATTCCAAAAAGTTATCTTAACTGGCACGTCAAGGAGAACAGTTCCGACCTTATTCTTCACAAAATGCGACCCTTGCAACTGGAAGAAAGGCGTCTACCTAGATAGAGAATACCAACCTAGTGGGGAACGTATACAAACACACACACATACACACACACACACACACACACACACACACACACACACACACACACACACACACACGCACACACACACACACACAAAGTGCTTTTTCCCTATTACGAGGGAGGGAGCCAAGTCAAAAAGCAAGTTCCCACTCCCATCCACCATCCTTTCCTACCTCTCATGGATCCTTATATCCTTATATCCCGCTTATTGCCCTGAGCCAGAAGCAACGCAGCAAGACACAGCACATCCATAGCAAGGCCGCTTCATTTAATCGCCGATCCCACCCTCCGTTCCCTCATGGAGAAAAAGAGAAAACGGGGAGAAATCCCTTCGGACTGCGTCAAAATATCATTCACAAAACACCCCCTACGCTCCCCCTCTCCCATCCCTCCCTTCCTTGCATAACAGTATCATCTCTACACAGACATTTTCCACTCACCCCTATCTCCTCCCTTCTCCTTTTCCTGCTCAACAGACATTCCTCTCTTGCTCAACGCCCCTTTCACCCCATCCATCCACCTCATCCTCGGTAGTCCCCTCAATTTCACTCCCTCCATCTCTGCATTCACCTCTTTTACTAATCTGTCTTCACTCATTCTTCCTATGTGTCCAGATCATCTCAATTCTCTTCCACCCCCTTTATCTGCCATCTCCTTTTCCAACCCCGCTCTCCTTCTCACCATGTGTACAGTATGTATATATATATATATATATATATATATATATATATATAATAATAAGCATATATACGAATATGTGAATAACGGGGGGAATCCGGCTTTGAACTAAAGAGGTCAAATCTAGCTTAGCTATCAGTACCAGAGAGTATTAATTAGGCTTATGTGTTCAGGCCTTCTGAGTTCTCAGTATTCTGCAGAGAAGGCAGTGTAAGGACAATAACAATAACAGTGATTAATGGTTGGGTGGTATGTAGTCGGGGTGGGAGATTGTATATCAACAACATAGCTGGTGATGGTTACCTCTTACAAGGTCACGTTTTCGGTCGGATTGGCCTCTCTCTCTCTCTCTCTCTCTCTCTCTCTCTCTCTCTCTCTCTCTCTCTCTCTCTCTCTCTCTCTCTCTCTCTCTCTCTCTCTCTCGGATTGGCCTCCCTCTCTCTCTCTCTCTCTCTCTCTCTCTCTCTCTCTCTCTCTCTCTCCTTTGCATAGCCCAAGGAACACGTCATCAGATTTTAGTACTGAATTGGATGGGAGAGAGAGAGAGAGAGAGAGAGAGAGAGAGAGAGAGAGAGAGATAGATAGAGAGAGAGAGAGAGAGAAGGGGAGAAGAAAAAGAGAGAAAGAGAGAGACACAAACCTTGGTGGAGGTTTGCGCATTCTGAATATTTCTAGGGGAAAAGAGAGGCGGGGTGAAGTAGAAGAAAGAAGAGAAGGGGGGAAGGAACAGGGGAGGAGGAGAAAGAGGGAGGGTGTGGGGAAGGGGAGGAGAAAGGTAGAGGAAGGGGAGAGGAAGACGGGAGGAGAAAGAGGAATGGGGAGATGAGGGTAAGGGGAGGGGAGGGGGAAGGGAGGGGGAGGTGAAGGGGAGAGGAAGAGGAGAGGAGGAGAAAGAGGGAGGGGAAGGGAGGTGAGGGAGAGGAGAAGAGAAGGGGAGAGGAAGAGGAGAAGAGGAGAAAGAGAGGGAAAGGGAGAAGAGGAGAGGAGAGAGGGAAGGGGAGTGAGAAGAGAGAGAGGCAAAGGAGTGAGGGAAGAAGAGGAGGATAAAGATGGAAGGAAGGAGAGAGGGAAAGAGGAGAAAGAGGAGATTAGGAGAAAGAGGGGGAGGGGAAGGAGAAGAGAGAAGGAAGGAAGTGCAGGAGGATAAAAGAAAAGAGGAAAATGAGGGGAGGGAGAGGAAGAGGAAATTAAGAGAAACGGGGAGGAGAAAGAGGAGAAAGAGGGAGAGGGAGAGAGAGAGAGAGAGAGAGAGAGAGAGAGAGAGAGAGAGAGAGAGAGAGAGAGAGAGAGAGAGAGAGAGAGAGAGAGAGGGGGGGGGAGAGGAGAAGGGACGTAGAGGAAATGGATAGGAGAGAGGGAGGGGAGGAAGAGGAAGAGGAGAAGAGAGAAGGAAGGAAGGTGAGGAGGAGAGGAGAGAGGAAGGGGAAGGAAGAGGAGAGGAAGAGGAAGGGGAGGAGGAAAAAGAGAGAGGGATGGGTGAGCAAGAGGAGAGAGGAAAGGAAGAGGAAAATGAGAGAGGGGGAGAAGAGGAGAGAGGGAAAGGAGAGGAAGAGGAGAAGAGAGGAAACAGGGAGGGGGAGGAGGAGAAAGTGGGATGGGGAGGACGAGAAAGAAGGAGGGGAGGCGGAGAAAGAGGGAGGGAGAGGGGGAGAAAGGGAAGGATAGGGGGAGAGAGAGGGGGAGGGGGAGGGGGAGGGGGAGGGGGAGGGTTAGGATTTGGAAATTGTCCGTCGCTGCCCTTCGATTTATATGAGCGTCTTAATGGAAGAGGGTAATGAAGGGGGCGGGGTGGGTATTTGGGTAATAAATCACGGGCGGGGACGTGGAAACATTTCCGTCGCCCTGAGCAATGGTAATACCATATTGTTCTGTATAGAGTACCCAGACCATAATGGTAATGAGAGTAACTGAGGTATAGAGTAACCAGGCCATATGCGCTTTGGTAATGAGAGTAATTGGAGTAACCAGACAATAAAGGCTTTGGTAATGAGAGTAATTGAGTAATGTATCACTCATGAAGTATCTTGTAGCTGTTTGAACGTGTATACTTTTTTGTATAATTTCTGTATGCATTTTTATATTATTTTTTCTGTTATGTATGTATGTATGTATGTATTCCCTACAGGTACTAGGATGCTGTATTCTCGGTAACTATTGTGATTAGGTATTAGTAACTGAGTCATTATTCCGCATTCCACATTATTAATTTCAACCACAAGTAATTATGCTTAATTTCCCATGACTGTATAAGAATTGTTCTGTACCTTATTATTTTGTATAAAATGTAAACAAGATGAAATTAGTGGGTTAAGGAGGGAAAGGACAAAGAGGGGGAAGGGGAAAAAAGAGGAAGGAGAGGAAAGGAGAGGTAAGGAGTGAAACGTAGGGGAATGGAGAGGAAAGAGGGAAGACAGAGGGGTAAGGAGGAGGAAGGAGGAGGAAGGAGGGGGAAGGAGAGGGAAGGAGTGGAACGGAGCGGGAAGGAGGGAAAAGAGGGAAGGCAGAGGAGTAAGGAGGGGAAAGGAGGGAGGGGGAAGAAGTAGGAAGGAGGAGGAAGGAGGAGGAAGGAGGAGGAGGAGGAAGAAGGAGAAGGTAGGGTGAGGAAGAAAGGATAAGGAGCCGTAAGCAGGGGGGGGTGTAAGGGTGAGGAAGAATAAGGAGGAGGAAGGAGGGGTAAGGAGGGGGAAGGGGAAGGATGGAGGGGGAATGGGGAGGAGTGAGGTGAAAGGGGGGGGGGAAGAAACGGAGTAGCCTTGAAAAATGAAAACACCTAATTTATCCTAATTTAGTGTGATGGTGTCTACGAAAGGGAATTAGGGGGATAATTAGACTTGATAATAACTTAAGAGTTATTGTGAGATGCCCAGATGATTGTGAATAATGATGTTCATGAGGAGGAATTGTGAGAAAGGTGAGTGTTGTGAAATGAGGGTTAGGCCCTGTTCACACTAGTGGTTTGAACCGCACGGAAACCGCGGTGGTACCGCAGAGTCAAGGAAAATCTGCGCGGTTGTGTGTGAACGCCTCCGTTGACTTACATTGTAATTGAACCGCCGCGGTTGAAACCGCTAATGTGAACTATGGAGTATTGTTAAGGGTACTGAAGTGGAGAGGTGATTATGGACCAACAGCGGAGAGAAAATAGAGAGAGAATAAGAGAGAAAGACAGAAAATGTGGGCGAGAGAGAGAGAGGTAGAGAGAGGGGAGAGAGAGGGAGGGAGAGAGAGGGAGGGAGAGCGAGGGAGAGAGGTAGAGAGAGGGGAGAGAGAGGGAGGGAGAGAGAGACATTGATAGATAGATTGAGAAAAATAAAGAGAAGGGGAGAAAGAACGAGTCTGTCAGTTTACAATAAATAAATGAATAAACAAATAAATATTAAAATAAAGTGTGTGTGTATGTGTTTCACCATAGTCTTGGATCACGTGTTGGACTCGTGATCGACAGCTATTTCCCTCCCGGAAGAGAGCTCAGAGCTCATACGAGTATATGACCGATCTATGGGTAATGCTGTGACTTTACACGTACACACACACCCTACTCCCCGCCCACGAGAGTTGGAGTAACGACTCGAAGCGCAGTGATACTAAAATTATTTCAGCCCTGGGCGGGATTCGAACCCAGACCGTCGTAGTGGCGCCCGGAAACTACCGTTGCGCCAGGAGTCGTTGTGTGTGTGTGGGGGGGGGGGGGAAGGTAAGTAACCCTATCCCCCCACCAGCCCCATGGGGGGAGATTCATCATGACATTGGATTACCGGGGAGCTTAGTAATGGGGGTGGGGGGGTTGCATTGGTAGGAGAGGGAGCAAAGGGACATCATAATGGAGAGAATATGGTTATAAAAACTTGGGAAGGGGTTATAGAGGATAATATCCACTTTAATAAATCATAGAAAAAAAATAGAGAATATATATAATAATAATCGTACAAAAATTTTCCTTTGCTGTTGGGAACAGAACTCAGGCTCAAAGAGGCGACGAGACAATATCATATATAAATGAATAAATGAATAAATAAACAAGTTAATAAACAAATAAAATAATAACAAATGAAATCAATATATATAATTAATAAGAATTAAATAAGTGATAAAGCTTACATTTAATAAAATCGCCTGGCGGCAGCCAGAACAGAAGGATAAAGTGCCAAACGGTACACAAGGGGTTGGGTGATTTGCTCCGTAATGTAACTTATCAAAAGAATGCACTTCGATTTTTGAACTCTCCCCGCCTACAACATTTATTCGAAATTAATTCATAAAAGCCACGTGTGTGTGTGTGTGTGTATTTACCTGGTTGTATTTTACGGGAAGGGGAGCTATGCTCGTGATGTCCCGTCTTCATATCTCGTTTTATCCAGACTGTTTGTAAATTCGGGTATCGTTTTTGCACACCACATTTTCATCTAACTTGTTCCAAACGTCTACCCTGTGGGGAATGCTGTTCTTTTTCAAGTGTTTTCTATAACTGTTTTTCTTGATTTCCTTTCCGTGTCCTCTTGTATCTATACTATCCCATTTTATTAGATCCTATCAATACTTTCTATGCCTTTCATGATTCTATAAATAGTTATCAAGTCTCTATGTGGCACCTTATCAAAAGCTTTTTTCAGGTCTGTGTCCTTAGTTTGTTCGTTCATCTGTTGTTTTACTATATCTCTAAATTCAATTTTGTTGTTCTATTGGATTTTTCTCCAACCCTGTACCTCTTTTGCTATGGACTCCTTATTCTCTTTGTTATTCTTCTTTAATTCCTCATTCACATCCTTAACTCCTCTTAACTGTCTTTTTAATTCTCCTATTTCTTTATTTAGGTTTTGGTTCTCCTTCTTTAGTTCTTCCAATTTATCAACTCTTTGTGTAATCTGTGAAAGTTGACTGAACCTAACTTCCCACTGTTCGTTCATTTTCTCTAGTTTTTCAACTAGACTTGCTAATCGGGGAAGGTTGTCATCTCCTCCCTCGTTAAATCCATGGAAATAATTATCCTCACATTCCATTGTACTGCTCTTATCTCTATTTCTATTTTTTACATTTTTACTAATCTTTTCGATTTCACCTCTATCGTCTGCGCATCTTTTGTTGACATTCCTTCTGACTTCCGGGGTCCCTTCGTCCCTTTCCTCATTTCCTTCCATTTTCCACAGTAATCCCTCCATTTCTCCTTTTTCTTCACCTTCCCACTACACCACGAGCTTTCCTCTTCCCTACTAATACAACTCAGGTACTCCCTCGTCGTTGAGATCCACGAAATTTGAAGTTTTTCCTGGAGTTCCAAACTTCACTGTCACTTCGACTGTCGTGTGTGTGTGTGTGTGTGTGTGTGTGTGTGTGTGTGTGTGTGTGTGTGTGTGTGTGTGTGTGTGTGTGTGTGTGTCACTATGGTCTTAGATCACGTGTTGGACCCGTGATTGACATCTATTACCGTCACGGATGAGAGCTCAGAGCTCATATAGTCCAGTCAATGGGTAATTCTGTGACTTCACATATATACACAAAAAACACACAGACAAACACACACACACAGATCACCTTGTTAATTAAAGGAAGATAGTAATGTCTTATATTATTAGTGTGTGTGTGTGTGTGTGTGTGTGTGTGTGTGTGTGTGTGTGTGTGTGTGCATGTATGTGTACATGTGTGTATTCAGAAAATCAGACAAATATATTGAGAAATCAAGTCCAAATTACTTTTAGTTGTTTGGATCATAACTCAATTAACTACAAATTCTTGAGTAAATGTAATCGTAATTGATTTTTTGGGAAACAATAGTATTTGTAATTAAGGAAACAAGCTGGAATATATTGCAGATATTTTACTGTGAGTGACAGTTTAATTTTGCAAAACTAGGTCCGAGGATACTCTATTCTATTAAAAAACTAATAAATAAATCAATAAATGATAACAATAACAATAATAATAATGATAATAACAATGATAAAATAAAACACACAAACAAATAAATAAAATCAAACAATAAGATAAAACAAATAGAACCGAACAATAAGATCGATAGATATATGGATCATACAAAATTAATAATGATAACATAGATTAAGAAATGCGTAAACAAATAAAATCAAACAAGATATAGATAAATAAATAAATAAATAAATATATGTATATATATATATATATACATATATATATATACATATGTATATATATACATATGTATATATATAAATATATATATAGATATGTATATATATAAATATATATATATATTTATATATATATATATATACACAGTATATATATACATATGTATATATATATATGTATATATATATATATATATATACATATATATATACATATACATATATATATATATATATATATATATATATATATATATATATATATATATGGAAGGAGGAAGAGAAAGACACGGGTCTAGGGCCGAGTTCATTCCTCTGAAGAAGCTGTAAGCGAAAGTGGTCAGGAATAAACTGTGCCCAAGACCCGTGTCTTTCTCTTTCTCCTTCCTCAAATCTGTCACAATGTCTCAATATATATATATATATATATATATATATATATATATATATATTATACCTATACACACACACACACACACACACACACACACACACATATACATATATATATATATATATATATATATATTATGATTATTTATAAGAGCATAAGGTTTTGAACAACTAAGGCCAAGTATTGCATTGTATTATATTCCATTAATAGAATAGCTACGCAACCAGAAATATGGGTTCCAGAGATAAGAAAGTGTGTGAAGAAACAAGCCATATCGTAAGTGATGACAGGTGCGTCAGGCCTGTCACTCAAGTAGATGTGTAGTGGCTATCCATAACATTTCTCAATCAGTAAATCTTACTTGCGAGCGCTTTTATACAGCTCAACGCTCCAATCCTCTATGGAAGCGTGTGATATATTTCCTCGAATCAGTCGACACCACAGATAGTGAGGTCCTTATCTCCACATTTGGAGAATTACACTCTTCTCGATGACATCTTGTATCATTAGTCAACACTTGAGCAAATCAAATTGTAGTACCAGATGAACCCGTTACTGATGTACTCCATGATTCCATTATAGCAACTCACCCAGGCAAAGACGAATGCTTTACACAGGCCAAAATCCAGTATTTTTGGTTCACTATGAGGAAAGAGATTCATGCTTACATAAACAGATGTCATTCTTGCGCATCTCATGATAGCGGTTATGTTCCTATGTTAAATCACCCGCCTCCAAGTAAACCTTTAGAAACTATGGCGATCGACCTTCTCAAATTGCCCCTTAACCCCAATGGTAACGAATTACTGTTTGTTTGCATGGATCATTTCTCTAGATTTGGTATTCTTGCCCCTCTCACAGACAAATCAGCTAAAAATGCGGCTCAGGCATTTTTTGACAAAGTAATTTGTCTTTTGGATGCTCGCTAGCTGAGCGGGTTAGGGCGTCGTTACTTGCGGCAAAGGTCGAGGGGGCTGGCGGTTCGAGTCCTGCCACCGGCGAAATTCCACGCTACAAAGTCCTCTGTGAGGGCCACCGTCCTAGCCCTCCGATAGGGAGGAATTTGTGACGTTAAAACATATCAATTTGTCTTCTCATAACCCCCGAAGTGTTACTTTCCAGCAATGGAGCAGAATCTAATAATGAAATTCTCTCTCACCTTTGTAAACATTTCAATGTAACTAAAACAAATATTGTAGCTTACCACTCGAGTTCAAATGGACTTGTGGAACGTCAGAATCGTAAGATTTTCAATGTTCTAAGACATCTTGCTTCAGACATATATATATGGGATATATATATATTAGCTTGCCTTAACAGGTCTATATCGGAATCCCCACATTTTGTAGTTTTTGGATCGGACAAGTGACTCCCATATGATTTGCTTGCTTCAGATGTACGTCCAATGTATAATTTTGAAGATTATGTAAAAAATATTGCAGCAATTATTCAAAATTTCTATTTCAGAATTGGAGATGCCTTTGCACTATCTAAGGAAGACATGGCTTGTTTTCACAATAAATCTGGTATAGAAAGTAACATTTCGGGTAAGAGACATTGAATATTCTCGAAATCACACTCCTACTTCCAAACTGTCACCTAAGTTTCCTGGACCATACAAAATTATCTCAATACCAAACAATAAGGTCAAATGTGGATAGGAGGTAAGGGAACACGGGCTGAGGGAAATACTTTTACTCCTGACTAGTTTCGCCTGAGTGGCTTCTTCAGAGGAAGCCACTCTGAAGAAGCCACTCAGGCGAAACTAGTCAGGAATAAAAGTATTTCCCTCAGCCCGTGTTCCCTTAACTCCTATCCACATTCGTCACAATGTATACACAATAAGGTCAAAATTAAAAACTCAGCTCATGGTCTTGACACCTGGTTACATCTAGATCACCTGAAATTTTTTGTTGTTGTGGTCTCGACACAGAAAATGAAGGAATGATTCAGTCCGTTCTTTCTGCCTTGGAAGAACTTTGTTTCTTCTTAACCGGACATCCCTTCACCTTTCGTAAATCACTCTTACAATCTAAGGAATCGAACCACACTTATCTAAACATTCTTCTTTCTCTCCGTGCAACCACATACCAAGGGTTCTTTCCCACTTACCAGGGAGGCAGCCAAAGTCAAATGGCATAATTCCACTCCCAACCAGTTCACTCCCAATCACCACCCCTCCCTCCCTCTCATCTTAGCTTCTCATGGATGACGGGTCATCCTTGCATCTCGCCCATCGCCCTGGGTCAGAGGCAATGCAGCAAGACACAGCACATCCATAGCAAGGCCTCTTCATGTGTTTATTTCATTTATTGTTTTTCATTGTTATTTATTACAATTTATTGTTATTTTATATTGTTAATAGATAACATACCTATTAACAATAAAGAATAACAATAAATTCATATATATATATACAACTATTAATAATAATAATAATAATAATAATAGTAATAATATCAAACTAAATAAATAAATGAAAAACAAAATAAAATAACATAAAAGAGTGTCATTAGATATGTACCAATTCAATAATTATATTACAGGATCCGTTTGTTAGTGTCATCTCACTACCACTAAGGCCTATGTTAGTGGTTATTCCACTAACAAACACAACTATCACTTGATTCTTGGTTATCATTCTATGATGCCCTTACATAAAAACGTAAGAATGAAGGGGGTTGCAAGTGACCTTAAGGCCTACACTAGGTAGTTGCATGTCCATAACCACCCGCTATCCCCAAGCATAAAGTTATCTAACCTTCTCCTAATACAGTCAATTGTCTCAGCACTCACAACATGGTTACCAAGTCATAAGAAGAAGAACTTAAGAATGAAGGGCACTGAAGAGACCATAAGGCCTACACTAGGCAGTTGTATGTCCATCACCACCTATCATCCCCATCCATTAAGTTATCTAACTTCTTAAAACAACCGATAGTTTCAGCGTTCACTACATAGTCAAGTCTATTCCATTTGGTAACCACTTTTGGTGAACCAGTTCTTGCTTATTTCCTTCTTAAATCTAAATTTGTCCTATTTAAATCCATTACTGCGAGTCCTGCCTTGTTGCTTTAATTTGATTACCTTGTCTGCATTACCATTGTTGAAGCTTTTGATCCACTTGAACATCTCTATTAGATCACCCCGCACTCTGCGTCTTTCCAGTGTAAATTAAGGTGCTTATGCCTGTTCTCGTAAGGTAAATTTCTGAGACCATTGTATCGTTTTGGTAATTCTCCTCTGTACTGATCCTAGTGAATTAATATACATTCTATAGGACGGAGACCAAAACTGTACAGCATAGTCAAGGATGGGTCTATATAACGCCAGATAGAGTTTGATAACTACCTCTGCACTTTCGTAACCTTTCTAGCAATGAAACCTAATGCTCTGTTAGCTCTATTCCTGGATTTAAGGTCAGGACTCACGAGACCTCCCAGGTCTCCCTCGCAATCATTTTTCTCTAAAAAGGTGTTATATATCTGCTTTATGGGTTGCGTAAACCTACGGTTAATACACTGCACTTTGATATATTAAACTCCATTTGCCATTTCACCGACCATGTGAACAGTTTGTTCAGATCTTCTGCAGTATCCCGGCGTCTTCTTTTGACCTAATTTGGCGTCTCATTTTAGTGTCGTCCACAAACTAGCATCACTAATAATCCCATTGTCCAAGTCATTTACATACAATGTATAATCAGGGACCCAAAACCGAACCCTGGGGAACTCCACTAAGCTATTCCATTTGTTAACCACTCTATTGGTGAACCAGTTCTTGCTTATTTCCTATCGACCTACGAAAGAAACTTACACCAAGAGACGCTTATTTACGTCCCAAATCGTCACCTTTACCCCGTGTGCCCGGAGAGCCGAGGCAAGTTGCAGTCACTCATATCCGTTCAGAATCGAACCCGGGTTATTTTAGTTATAACACGAGCGCGATGCTCAAAGTGCCAGGGTACTCGTCGGCGATACCCTTATCCTCGACACAGGAGCATCTGCTAAGACGTGATTCCCTAAAATTAGGAAAAATATATATAACGTGTTTCAGCATCCTTCTGCAAATAAAGAGTTACCTCCAAATGGGGAGAAAAAGTACTGCCACCATGAAATGATCATAAAATAAATAAATAAATAAATATAAAAATAAATAAATTAAATAACACAGAGCAAAATATCACTTACTGCAAAAAAGCAATCCTCTAAAATAGACATAAATAAATGATAAATAGATCAAATGAAACAAAATAAAATAATATTTACTCCAAAAGTTAATCTTCTAAAATAAGAATAGATAAGACAATCTCGATGACAGTGGCGCACGGGATTCGAACCCGCTGCATCTGGACCCAAACTTCCAAGACATCCGCCTTTGGGTCCAGATGCAGCGGATTCGAATCCTGTGCGCCACCGTCAAGGAGACTGTCTGATTGATGTCGCTCTTCACTAGCAAATTTCTCATATAAGAATAGATAAATAAATACAAAACAACAAAATACTATGCATTCATTCGTTTAACCCTTCAAAGTAAAAATAAATAGATAAATAAATAAATGAAAAGAATAAATACAGAAAATACTGGGGTACACAGCAAATTCCTCTCCTTAACTATTATTTAGTAAGTCAGGAATTAACTTTAACCTTTCGTTCTGTTGATTTAGAACAGCCAAGAAACCTACGAGAATCTCTCCTGTTTGTAATACAAACAATCTAAGCTAACTACAGGGATGTCAGAATGAGCAAAGTTCTTACATTCATAAATACAACATGATCTTCCTACAATAGAATTTATGTGCGTGAATTCACGTACAACTAAGCTAAAAAGATTAACAATGTGATACATCTTGCATGGTTTATTTCTCTAACCTTGTTCGATCTTTGTTTATTTAACTTTTTATTTAACCATCATTTAACCTTGTTATATATATAAGCGTGTTTCTTGGTAGAAAATGGGTTAAAGATAAACTGCTCTTGTGGACTCTTGTGGAAATTAGTCGAGATTTGTTTTGCATAGAAGGCTGAAAAGGGAAAAGTAATTGAAATGGAAATGATTATTTAATGTCTAACTATAATTGACGTCTTATAATTTCTATAATTGGTGTACAATTACAAGTTGAAGGAACATGCATACATACGTACATACACATGTACATACACACACACACACACACACACACACACACACACAATATAACACACACACACACACACACACACACACACACACACACACACACACACATATATATATATATATATACATATATATATGCATATATATATATATATATATATATATATACACACACATTTCTATACACATACAGTACATACATAACAGGCACATAGAAACGCACACACATACGCGCATATATACGTTTACGTTTATGTGTATATCTACCTTAGATATTTATTTTAAATCTGTCAGAAAAAGAACGGAAAAATTGACAGGGGTTCGACACCTGACGACAGTGGAAAATATTCCAACAAAAAATAAAGAGAAAAATATATAGAAATAAAACAATACAGACTGTGGGATGGAACTCTTTCCTTTAACATGTGCTCTCTCTTTCTCTTCCATTCAACGCTAGCTATCCACTCATTTATCTGTATAGCCATACTTGTCTACCCACTTACCCACGCACTCGCATACACACACACACACACACACACACACACACACACACACACACACACACACAAATAAACATACACACAGATAAACACACACACACATACCTTCATCGTATGTACGCACGTTAATCGACAGAAGAAAAAAAATCGAAAAAAATGTACTCTCGTTCCCTTCTTTCTCCCCCGCCCACTCCCTCCCGTCCCCTATCAGCCCCCTACCCCCCTTTCCCCCTCTGCTCCGTACATCCTTCCCTCCCTCCCCTCTTTCTCTCCTCCACCGAGAGAAAAAATCGGAAACATTCTACTCTCATACTCCCATTCCCTTCTAACCCCCCTTCCCACTACCCCCTTTCTCCCCCTCTCTCCCTTCCCCCTACCCCTTTTCCCCCTCCCTCCCTCCCGACCTCCAACCCTCCAACTCCTCCTTCTCTCCCCTCCCTTCCTTCTCTTTCTCCGCCCACCCCCGTCCCCGGCGTTTGAGATTCAAATTCCTCTTATTGGTTGGCCGAAGTTGCGTTTGCGTCCCGTCGCAACTTGCGGAGCCAAGAACCTCTGATGAGGCGCCATTCAGGACTTCGCTTTTTTCGCCACAAGTGTCAAGACAAAGAAATGTATATCGCAGAGGCGAGTCATGGGGGGGGGGGGAGAAGGGGGGGAGGGGGGACAGGGGAGAAGGGGGGACAGTGGGAAGGAGGGAGGGAAGGGGGCTTGGGGGATAGGAAACGGGGAAGCCTTCCCCCCCACCACACTGACGGTCGACGGCAAAAGATGGAGATAAAGGGGGGACGGGGGAAAGGGGGAAAGGGGGGAATGGGAAAGGGGGTTAAGGGAGCAAGGAGGAGGCACCTCCTCTACAAACGGTCGACGGCAAAAGATGTTCTTGGTGTGTCACGGGTGAAGAAGCGTGGAAAGAGGAAAGTATGGGTATGTGTACAGTATGTATATATGCATTTGTATTTATGTTTATGTACATATGTGTGTGCGCGTGTGTTATACATATGTGTGTGTATATATATATATATATATATATATATATATATATATATATATATATGTATATTATATATATATGTATATTATATATATATTATGTATATATATACATATGTATATTATATATATATATATATTATATGTATATATATATATGTATATATATATACATACATATATATATGCATCTGTGTGTGTGTGGTGTGTGTGTGTGTGTGTGTGTGTGTGTGTGTGTGTGTGTGTGTGTGCGTGCGTGCGTGTGTGATTCACCATTGTTTTGGATCACGTGTTGGACTCATGATTAACATCTCTTACTCTTCCGGATGAGAGCTCAGAGGTCATATATAACCGATTTATGGGTAATGCTGTGACTTTACACGCACACACACCTCAACTTCCCACTTACGAGTTGGAGTAACGACTCTCAGCGCTACTGTGTGTGTGTGTGTGTGTGTGTGTGTGTGTGTGTGTGATTGTACGTGTGGGTGAGTGAGTGAGTGTGTGCATGTGTGTGTCCATTGACTGAAACACTAAAGGAGAAACGAATAGCACGTTTTTTTTTGGTGACTTTTGGTGGATGTGTAGCCTCGTGATGAAAAGCTTATTACATATATCGTAGAGTGAGAGAGGCCAAAGATGTCAGTGCAACACTGAAGAAATCAACTGTGTATTGAAGTTCTAATTTATTTAATCTTATCTAATTTTATTCATTATTTTTTTCCTAAGGACCCACTGGTCCCAACGAGATTTTGTATTCTATATTTTTTCTACGAAATTTAACTTTAAGTGGTCTCCACATAATCATCATTTATATAAACCTATTTACTGTTAAAACCATTATATATAAACCCCCACTCTGTGGTTACATAATGTTTTGAGTTTTTAATCAATTCCAACAAATATATAAATTAGAAATATATAATTCATATATACAAATATCATATTACATTAATTATTTTAATTAATTCCAACAAATATATAAGTTAGAAATATATAATTCATATATACAAATATCATATTACATTAATTATTTATCATAACAAAATATTATATTACAAATATATAAGACAGAAAACGAGGGGGGGGTAGAGGTGGGGTGTGGGTGTGGAGGGGGGGAAGTACCTAGTCCTCTACCTGTTAGAAAAAACATGTATGTAACACAACTAAAATAATCTAGTTCTTACCCACAGCCACACTCATCCTTCTTTTTCAGGGAACATTAAGATTCCATCCAATACAATGAAGAGGAATTATTTTGGGGATGGGTGTCCTTCTTAATAATATAAATGAGATTTGGGGGACGAAGGAAATGGCAGACTGTCACGTTCCTTCCTTAGACTCTGCTCTCAGCCGATAGGGTGATAGCTGTCGATCACGAGTTCAGCACGTGGACCAATATTGCGAGGAATCTTGTTTGGGGAAAACGGGAAATTTCGATGGGATTTTTGGGTGATTATAAGGGAATTAGGGATATTTCAGGGGTGAAGATGGCCTTTAGGGGGATTCTTTTAGTGATCTTTATGGGGTTGTTGGGGGATTCTACGGAGGATTTTAGGGAAATTTCAGGGAGTCAAGATGGTCTTTTGTAATATCCTATATTTCAGGAGAATTTCATGGGGTTCTATAGGGCTTTAGGGGGATTCTAGTTGGTTTTTAGGGAAGATTTAGGGGTATTTTATGGGGTTTCAAGGGGACTTTAGGGGAACTTCGTGAGCTACAATGACACGTTGGGCTCCGTTCCCGACTTCAAACTATGTAGTCTTCTGTTCGAGCCTCAACGGATAACAGAGATTGTCACTTGCCCAAGCTATCCGAGTGCATAAGGCATAGGTGGAGGCTTTGGTAAGGCTAAGCGCCTCCTGGAGTAAGCTTATCATAATTGCTTTGATCAAAGAAAGTGTCACACTGAAAACCTTTATCGTCTTTGTCAAGATCTTTACGAAGAAAGAATAAAAAACTGTGTGTGTGTGTGTGTGTGTGTGTGTGTGTGTGTGTGATTCACCACGGTCTTGGATCACGTGTTGGACTCGTGATCGACAGCTATTTCTCTCCCGGAGGAGAGCTCATAGCTCATATATGACCGATCTATGGGTAATGCTGTGACCTTACACACACACACACACACACACACACACACACACACACACACACGCACGCACACATAAGGGAGCTCCTTAAGGTTTCTGGACCTTATGGCAAAGGGACCTGGAAATTAGGGTCTTTAAGAACGAGGCCCCATCAGGGACGACAGCATCATCTGCCGATGGGGGAACTTCAAGGCCGAAGTAACTTCGAGAAGGTCTTGGAAGATTGAAGGACTTTCTGATGAAAATTAATTCGAACTTTGAGAGAAGTTCCAAGTGA
>NC_134818.1:32690729-32698229 GCF_046742065.1 Oratosquilla oratoria
GGAAATTAAAAAATTGGCAAATTGGAAAATTAGCAGTTGTGACGTCACGCGCTCAGCCCTGGGGCTTCTTGGGACCCACAGAGCGGATGTCGTGACGTCATGTCTCTTCTTCTGATTGGCTGGTCCTCAGTCGTGACGTCATATCTTTTCTTCTGATCTCTTCTTCTGATTGGCTAGTCCTCAGTCGTGACGTCATATCTCTTTAGTAGACGGTTTCAAGCAAGATAACAAAGATGATCAGAATTTTATAAGTATATATATATAGACGTAAGCCGCCTAGGCAAGGGTTCGAATCCCAGCGGATGAGTCTATTTCCAAATATATATATACATACATATATATATATATATATATATATATATATATACACACACATATATATATATATATATATATATATATACAGTATATATATATATATATATATATATATCCATACATATACCATGGGCTTTTTTCCCCTTACAAGGGAGGTAGGCAAAGTCAAAGGTATAAATCCACTCCCACACATTTCATCCCCACGCACTCCACTCCCATTCACCACTTCTCCCTCCCTCCCTCCTTTCTTAGTTCCTTCTGGATGACGGTTCATATCTGCATCTCTCCCACTGCCCTGGGTCAGAAGCAATGCAGCAAGACACAGCACATCCACAGCAAGGCCGCTTTATTTAACCGGCGACCTCCCCTGTCCGTCCCCTCATGCAGAAAAATTGTATGTGCATATATGTATGTATATATATATATATATATATATATATATATATATATATATATATATATATATATATCTATATATATATTTTGGCCTGGTTCTGGAAAAGGAGAGGGGATGAAGAAGAAGGACTGAGGGAGGATGGTGGAGAGAGGATGGAGGAAGGAATAGTGAGGAGTGAGGAGCGAGGAAGGGTGAGGAATGAGGAGGAGAAGGGTGGAGGAGGGAGGAGAAGGGAGGAGGAGGAGGAGAGGGAGGACAGGAGGAAGAATGAGGAGGGAGAAGAAAGGAAGGAAGGAGGAGGGGGAGGGAGGAGAAGGCAGAGGAGGAGGAGGAGGAGGAGGAGGAGGAGGAGGAGGAGGAGGAGGAAGAGGAGGAGGTGGTGCTTGGTTCCACAGTTTGCGCAAATACACCTAAATGATGAAAAGTGTTGGCCAAGGTAGCGGAGAAGGGCCGGAGGGAAGGGAAGGGAAGGTAAGGGAAGGGAAAAGAAGGGAAGGACATAGATCGAGAAGGGAAGGAAAGAGAAGGGAAGAACAGGGGTCAAGAAGGGAGAGAAAGAGAAGGGAAGGGAAGGAGAGAGAAGGGAAGGGAAGAATAGAGGGTCACGAAGGGTAAGAAAGGGAAGGGAAGAGGAGGATGAAGGGAAGCAGAGGGAAGAAAAGGGAAGACTAAGGATCATGAAGGGAAATAAATGAAAGGGAAGGGAATAATAAGGAATGAAAGGCAAGGGAAAGGAAAGGGAAAGGAAGGGAAATGAAAAGGGAGTGAAAGGGAAGGGAAGAGAAAGGAAGAGGAGTGAGAAGGGCCTGAAAAGGAAGAGAAAGGAAAAGAATGGGAATGAATAAGGGCCGAAGGGGAAGGGAGGGGAAGGGAAGGTAAGGAAAGGGTAAATGAATAAGGACTGAATGGAAAGGGAAAGGAAGGGAAGGGAAGGGAAGGGGAGTAAGTAGGAGCTGAAGGGGAAGGGAGAGAAGGGGAGGGGAAGGGAAGGGAAGAGGAGAGGGAACTGATTATGGACTGATAGAGAAGGGAGGGAAGGGAAGGGAAGGGAAGGAGAGGAAACTGAATAGGGACTGAAAAGGGAAGGGATGGGAAGGGAGGGGAAAGGAAGTGAATAGGGACTAAAAGGGAAGGGAGGGAGAGGGAAGGGAGGGAAAGGAAAGGGAAGGGAAGGGAGGGAAAGGAAAGGGAAGGGAATGGAAGGAAAGGGGAGGGGAAATAAAGCTTGAGGTGTGAAGGAAAACGATAGAAACAAAAGAGTAAGAGGCAAAGAAAGAAGAGAGAAGGGAGAGGGAATACACTAGAGTAAAAAGAGCAAGAGGAAGGAGAGGAAAAGATAGAAGAAAAAGAGGGCGACAGAGGGAGTGGAGAGGGAGAGGGTGTGGAGTGGGGAGAGGGAGTGAAGGGAGAGAGGGGAAGGGGGAGGGGATTGGTGAAGAGGGGAAGGGCAGTGGAAGGCATGATGACTATGGGTGAAGTGAATTACGGACATTGAAAGTGCAAGAAAAGAAAAAATCTTGAGAGACAGAAAGAGGTTTCGATGGGAGGGAAGAGGGTCGCGTGGAGGGAAGAGGGTCGCGGGGAGGGAAGAGGGTCGCGGGGAGGGAAGAGGGTCGCGGGGAGGGAAGAGGGTCGCGTGGAGGGAAGAGGGTCGCGTGGAGGGAAGAGGGTCGCGTGGAGGGAAGAAGGTCGCGTGGAGGGAAGAGGGTCGCGTGGAGGGAAGAGGGTCGCGAGGAGGTAAGAGGGTCGCGGGGAGGGAAGAGGGTCGCGAGGAGGGAAGAGGGTCGCGTGGAGGGAAGAGGGTCGCGTGGAGGGAAGAGGGTCACGTGGAGGGAAGAGGGTCGCGTGGAGGGAAGAGGGTCGCGTGGAGGGAAGAGGGTCGCGTGGAGGGAAGAGGGTCGCGTGGAGGGAAGAGGGTCGCGTGGAGGGAAGAGGGTCGCGTGGAGGAAAGAGGGTCGTGTGGAGGGAAGAGGGTCGCTTGGAGGGAAGAGGGTCGCGTGGAGGGAAGAGGGTCGCGTGGAGGGAAGAGGACGAAGGCAGGCAGGGTGGATGGATGGGGTGGAGGGATGGAGATGGATACATATGTATACATACATACATAAGTCTCTCTTTATATGTGTGTATTTACCTAGTTGTATTTTACGGGAAGAGAGCTATGCTCGTAGTGACCCGCTTTTGTATCTTTCAGCATCCAGTTTGATCTTAAATTCTTGCATAGTTTTTGCACTCACTGTTTCCTCATTCAATTTGTTCCAGATACCCACCACTCTGTGTGGGAAGCTATTCTTTTTCAGATCTCTTCTATAATCATCTTTTTTAATTTTATTTTCATGTCCTCTTGTTTTCCTATTATCCCACTAATAAATCATCTCTATCAAGGACTTCCATCCTTTTCATAATTCTGTAGGTGGTTAGTAGATCTCCCCTTTCTCTTCTTTGTTCCAGGGTTGGTAGTTCCAGTTTGGCCAATCAATGTTCGTATGTCAATGTGGAGAGTGTTGGTATCATCTCTGTCGTTGCTCTTTGAATTTGTTCTAATTTCTTTATTTTCTTTTTAGTGCTGGATGTTCATAGTGTCGCATCGTACTCCAGTCTTGGTTTTACCAATGTGACTAATATATTCTTTACCATTTCTTCATCCAAGTGGTCAAACGTCACTTTCATTGATCTTATTAAATTGAAGGTTTTTCCGACTATTTTGTTGACATGTTTGTCTGGTGCCATGTCTTTGCTGATAATTACTTTACTTCTAGGTCCCTTTACGAGTTAAATTTTTTAACTTCCTTTGTACCAATTTTATATTGTCCCTATATTCTATTTTTACATTTTCCAAATTCCATTATACTGCATTTCTTGATATGTTGAAGTTCACTTTACACTTTTCACTCCATTCTCAGACTTTGTCCAGGTCTTTTTGTAGTGATTCACAGTCTTAATCTGTACTTACTTTCTTTAGTAGTTTTGCATCATCTGCAAAGTTCATATAACATTCCACACCTTCATCCATGTCATTTACATATATGGCAAACATTATTGGAGCCTATACAGAACCCTGCGTGTGTGTGTGTGTGTGTGTGTGTGTGTGTGAGAGAGAGAGAGAGAGAGAAAGAGAGAGATAGAGATAGTGACAGACAAAGAGAGAGAGAGGGGGGGAGGGGGAGAAAGAAAGGCCGAAACCATTTTCCAGGGCAAACCAACCCAACAGTTCCTGGTTGAGCAAGAAGACGGGAAAAGAAAAAGGGAGGGGGGAAGAAGAGAAGAGTGGGAGGAGGAGGAGGAGGAGGAGGAGGAGGAGGAGGGGAGGAGGAAAAGGAGGAGAAGGAAGGGGAGGAGGAGGAAGAGGAGGGAGGGGATGAGGAAGGGGATAGGAGGAGGGGAGGAGGAGGGGAGGAGGAGGGGAGGAGGAGGAGGAAGAGGAGGAAGGGGAGGAGGAGTTAGGGGAGGAGGAGTTAGGGGAGGAAGAGGAAGAGGAGGGAATTGGGGAGGAGGAAGGAGGGGAGGAGATGAGGAAGGAAGAGGGGGAGGGAGAGGGGAGGGATAGGAGGTGGAGAAAAAAAGGAAGAAGGGGGAGGAGGAAGGAGGGAAAGGGGAAGGGGAAGAGGAGGAGGAGGAGGAAAAATGAAAGGGAGAGGAAGAGAGAAGAGAGAGGAAGAGAGAAGAGAGAGGAGATGGAAAAGAGGAAAGAAAGGAAGAAGAAGGAAAAATAGGGAGAACTTCGGACTTGGAAATGTAAAACAACACAAATAAATAAAAATAAATAAAATACGAATAAGTTAACAAAGTAAACGAGATGAAATAAAAGATAAAAAATAACAATTAGAACAATTAATAACATACATAACAATTAGAACAATTAATAACATACTTAAAACCAGATAAATTGAATGAATAAAAAACGTAACCAAAATAATAATAGATAAATGAATTAAATAAATTAGAAAAATAAAATAAAACAACATTGGATATGTTTCGCAATAAAAGATCCACCAGCCTCATTGGCGCTGGTGGTTGTGCTGGAGTTTGTTTGTGTGTACTGGGGGAAGGGGTGGGGGGAGAAGGAGGGAGACAGGGGTAAGGGGGAGGAGGGAGATAGGGGTCAAGGGGGAGGAGGGAGACAGGGGGAAGGAGGGAGACAGGGGTAAGGGGGGAGGTGGGAGACAGGGGTAAGGTGGGAGGGAGACAGGGGTAAGGGGGGGAGGAGGGAGATAGGGGTCAGGGGGGAGGTGGGATACAGGGGTAAGGGGGGAAGAGGGAGACAGGGGTGAGGGGGGAGGAAGGAGACAATGATAAGGGGGGGAGGAGGGAGACAATGATAAGGGGGGAGGAGGGAGAGAGGGGTAAGGGAGGAGGAGGGAGACAGGGCTAAGGGGGGAGGAGGGAGACAGGGGTACGAGGGGAGGAGGGAGACAGGGGTAAGGGGGAAGGGGGAAGGAGGGAGACAGGGGTAAGGGGGGAGGAGGGAGACAATGGTAAGGGGGGAGGAGGGAGAGAAGGGTAAGGGGGGAGGAAGAAGACAATGGTAAGGGGGGAGGAGGAGGGAAAGAGGGGTAAAGGGGGAAGAGGGAGACAGGGGTAAGGGGGGAGGACAGGGGAGGGGAGGAGGAGGGGGGGAGGAGAGGGTAAGGGAGGAGGAGGGAGAAGGGGGGGAGGAGGGAGGGGAGGAGGAGGACAGGGTAAGGGGGGGAGAGGGAGAGAGGGGTAAGGGGGTAAGGGGGAGGAGGGAGGAGGGGGAGAGGGGGAGGGGAGGAGGAGGAGGGAGGGGGAGGGAGGAGGGGGGGGAGGAAGAAGAGAGACAATGGTAAGGGAGGAGGAGGGAGAGAAGGGTAAGGGGGGAGGAAGAAGACAATGGTAAGGGAGGAGGAGGAGGGAAAGAGGGGTAAAGGGGGAAGAGGGAGACAGGGGTAAGGGGGGAGGAGGGAGGAAAGGGGGGGAGGAGGGGGAGGGGGGAGGAGGGAGGAGGGGAGGAGAGAGGGGAGGGGGGGAGGGATGAGGGAAAGGGGGGGGGGGAGGGAGGAAGGGGAGGGGAGGGAAGGGGGGGGGAGGAGGGGTAAGGGGAGGAGGGGGGAGGGGGGGAGGGGGAGGAAGGGGAGGGGGAGGAGGGAGAGGGGTAAGGGGGAGGAGGAAGGGAAGGGGGTAAGGGGGGAGGAGGGGGGGGGGGGGGGAGAGGGGTAAGGGGAGGAGGAGGGGGAGCGGGGGCAGAGGGGAGAGGGGGGGGGAGGGGAGGGGGGGGAGGGGGAGGTAAGGGGGAGGAGGGAGACAGAAAGGGGAGGGAGGAGACAGGGGTAAAGGAGGGAGACAGGGGTAAGGGGGAAGGAGGGAGACAGGGGTAAGGGGGGAGGAGGGAGACAGGGGTAAAGGGGGAGGAGGGAGACAGGAAAGGGGGGAGGAGGGAGAGAGGGTAAGGACAAGGAGGGAGAAGGGGAAAGGGAAGGAAAGAAGGGTAAAAGGGGGAGACAGGGGTGAAGGGGGGAGGAGGGAGAAAAAAGGAGGGAGGAAGGGGAGAGGAAAAATAAGAAGGAGAAAGAGGATAAAGGATAGCCAAGAGGTGTAATGTAATGATGATTAGTGGTTATGGTGAATATTAGTGATGATGATATGATGGTGGTGGTGAATATAATAATGGTGGTGATGGTAATGATGGTGACAATAGTGGTGGTGAGGGTGGTATTGTTGGTGATTGAGTTGGTGATAGTGGTGGTGATAATGGTGGTGAGGGTGGTAATGATGGTGATAATGGTTGTGATAGTGGTGGTAATGATGGTGATAATGGTGGTGATAGTGGTGGTGAGGGTGGTAATGATGGTGATAATGGTGGTGATAGTGGTGGTAATGATAGTGATAATGATGGTGATAGTGGTGGTGATAATGGCAGAGATAATAATGGCGGTGAGGGTGGTAATGATGGTGATAGTAATGGTAATGACGGTGATAGTGGTGATGATAGTGATAGTGGTGATAGTGGAAGTTGCGGTGATCGAGTGGTGAAATTAGAATAAAAAAAAATGGTGACGATAGAAATGGTGATGACGATCTTGGTGACAGACCCTTTGGTGTTAATAACGGTGCTACAGTACTGGTGATCAATAACGAACGTTACAAGCACGTCATGGACACGTCACATCGCATGGAACGTACCACTACGTCACACATCACGTGACGTCATGTTATGTGGTGATGACGTATAGCCTACACGCTCATTCCCATGCGCTCACCAGGCCTTTCTCGGTTAATTAGGCCCTAATTATCGTTTCTTCTGATTAACTACCAATTAGGCAACGGCTCAATTAGGCGCCTATTTGAACATATTCTAATTCGGTCCTTCGTAAAAAATAAACGAATAAATAAATTAATTAAATAGATAAATAAATAAAAATAAGTATCTAAAAATATAAAAATAAATAGATAAGTAAAAGACATGAAATAAACTCATATGAATAAATAAATAAATAAATAAATGAACAGAAAAGTTAAAGAAATAAGAAATAAATAAAAACAAATAAATAAATACAAAAACAAAAGACGAAGAAAAGTAAGAAACAAGAAATAAAGAACAAATGAATAAAAAGTCAAATCAATAAAAACAAAATAAACATGAAATATATAGATAAACATATAAAGTTTAATAAACAAAATAATCAAAAAAGAAATGGTTAATACTTCCAGTGTTGAGTATTCCTGCTCCTGAATAAAGCCCACTGTTTCATGCAGGATAAAAAAAAAAACTTAACCAAGCTGAAGAAGTTAATCCTAAGGCTGTACAAAATACTCAGGCGTTAACCAAAGTA
>NC_134818.1:32705729-32715729 GCF_046742065.1 Oratosquilla oratoria
ACCGTTCCACTGTAAATAAAAAATAATAAATAAATAAATATATACTCTACTTGTCAGTTGGCTTTCCCGAATAACATATAGACTCGATGAAAGAAACTAAGATTATCTATACGCCTCGGGAGTTGATGTCGGGGAACTACAGGACTAGTCACAAGTGGCCTCTCTTGCACATACTCAGTGACGAGGATGGTAGCTACCTTGCCTCATGCCTCAATGTCTTGGGTTCGAGTCTCGTAGCTAGAGTCGTTTAATAACTAATAATAATTATTAATAATAATAATAATAATAATGATAGTAATAATAATAATAATAATAATAATAATAATAATGATAATAATAAATAACAATAATAATAATAATAATGACAATAATAATAATAATAATAATGATAATAAAAATAATGATAATAAAAATAATGATAATAATAATTATATTAATAATAATAATGATAATCTAAATAATAATAATAAAATAATAATAAAAATAACAATAACAATAATAATAATAATAAAAATATTAAAAATAATAATAATAAATTATAACAAAATCAAATAAGATAGAATAAAAAAAAAAAATCGTCAAGCTACTCTTTGGAACCACTGTGCATAAACACCAAATTCAGAGCAAGACTTTTGTCCTTCTCTGTACCTAAAGGTTCAAAGCAGAGAGCGAAGCACAAGCAGTGAAAGCAGTGAATGAACGGGAGTCGGTCACAGCATGCAGTGAGGATCGTCAGTGATGACGTAATTGCCTTGTTAGCGCAATGGTCACGGGAGGTCTGTCAATTAGACAGAATGAGAGACAGAGAGTGTTTATATGTGCGTGCGCCAGCGTATACGCGAGCACGCCCGCGTTATCAGAATTTGTATATGCGTACGCTTATATATATATATATATATATATATATATATATATATATATAATGTGTGTGTGTGTGTGTGTGTGTGTGTGTGTGTGTGTGCGTCTGTGTGTATGTGTGTGTGCGCGCACGCGCGTGTCTATACCCAACTGGCTCCAGACCATGAGCTTGTGAAAGCGGCAGATGGTTTGCCCTACATGTTTCTTATCTATCTATCTATATATATATATATATATATATATATATATATATATATTATATATATTCATATATATATATATATATATATATAAATATATACATATATATATATATACACATATATATATACACATATATATATATATAATATATATATATATATATATATATATATATATATATATATATATATATATACTTTATATATATACTGTATATATATCATTGTAAGGCAATGGTATTTAACACTTCAATCCTAGAAAGAAAAATCGTACTTACATATTTACTTTTGTTTAATTCCAGGTAATCTTATTCAGCTGAAGAATGTCACCAAATCTGAAGGAGTTATTAACAACCTGATTAATAACCTTTTTCTCAATAACATCTTTTAAAGTTATTATTCCAAATGACAGTGCCATATTTCCTTCGTTATTATATAAATTTCCTGTTCCATATTTTATTGCTACTTTATTGAATGCCAGTCTTGTTGCTGTTGCTGTTGTTGTTATTGTTGTTGTTGTTATATAGTTCCCCAAGACATACAGTATGAGCAGATTTCTTGGAACGAGTTTATGACGGGATCTTCCTGGAGCGGCCAGGTTAGGTCAATTCTCTCCAGATAGTAATGATTACGATAACGACGACGAAGACAGAGATGATAACGACCCCCCCCCTTCAAAAAATAAAAAGGGGGAAAATTTTATACCGACAATAATAATAAGTGACATTGAACCGTGTAATGCAATATCGCAATCTTGTGATACGCCTAAGCCCAGCTAATCCCCTAACGCATCTCGCGGACATTTCGCCAATTACGACAGCTCTTATAAAAACAAAGACAAAATTACAAAAATCTATTCGAATTTTGTCGAGGGCAATGGTGAGAACGCTGTAGTGGGCAACCCACACCAGACACAAATCACCTAGAAAAAAAGTCCTCAATGTTTTTCACGGTTGACCACCTGTCACGACATCGGACAGCTGGTCCGCCCTCACAGGGCTACCAACTGATGCCTCAGCTGATGTAGGAATACCAACATGTGGGCAAACCAAAATAACACACGGATACCAACATATGTTATATTATTATATCACATGCTTATATCATAAGTGCTTAATGCTACACAATAACATATAACGACACAGGCATTCCAATATATGCATAGAAAAACGAGGTCTTACGATTGTAAGTTGCGATGATCGTATCTTGCGATATTTGTGCATGTCGTAATTTACGATATCTGTGCTTGAGCACTGACTCATGCATACCAACCACACTGACTTTGAAAAAGTGTACAGGGTTACCAATATCACCATATCGAAAACACACGAACAGAAAGTGTTCAATACGGTAACCAGAGCTACCAACATACACGTTCCAAAAAGCTTCCAGAAGTACCAACCTCTCAGAGTTCACGGGGAGAACAATTAGGATTACCAACATAATCAGATAGCTGGGGAGGGAAAAGGTGGGTACCAATATAAATAGCCAAGGCTACCCATGGTTACCAACATAAACATATACCTGGGGAGGGAGGGAAAGGGGTACCAACATGAACAGCTCAAAAGCTCTCAGGGCTACCAACATAAACACAAACAGTTCAAATTCTTCCAGATGACAACGTCACGGGAAGCAACGCCCGGGAGACGAGACATAAACAAAGAAGCGTCGCAAAAACATAAGAAGGATTTGTCGAAGAAGAACAATGCTGGGCGACCTCAGGCGTCCACCAGAGGGTACCCTTGTGTATGCAGGACCCTTCCCCTGTGGGAGGACGGTCAGAGGAACCCCTGGGAACGATGGCAAGGTGGTCAGGGAACTGTGGGACAGATGCAAAAGTAAGGAGAAGACAAAAGGGGGTTAGTGAGCGAAGAAGAAGTTCAGTTTCCGGTCCGGTTCAGAGTTAAAAACAAAAAACGAGAAAAAAACAAAACAAAACAATGGATGGTCGTGGCATGGGAAAGGGTGGGTGCGAAATAATGGAGAGTGAGAGAGAGAGAGAGAGAGAGAGAGAGAGAGAGAGAGAGAGAGAGAGAGAGAGAGGTGGTATGCCCTGGAATGAAGTAGAGGTAATTATATATATATATATATATATATATATATATATATATATATAGAGAGAGAGAGAGAGAGAGAGAGGTGGTATGCCCTGGAATGAAGTAGAGGTAATTATATATATATATATATATATATATATATATATATATATATATATATATATATATACATATATATATATATATATACATATATAAATATATATATACATATATAAATATATATATATATACATATATATATATACACACATATATATATACATATATATATATATATTATATATATATGCAATAAAAACACTAGGAACGTGTGTTCACAAATACGTGAGTAACCACTAGGAAAGTAAACTAACGAGGTAGAGCGCTTTCGTATAATTACATCTTCAGTGAAGATACACACACACACACACACATACACACACACACACACACACACACACACACACATATATATATATATATATATATATATATATATATATATATATATAAACAAATGAGTAAAGTACAATAAAAGAATGTTAAATAGAATAAAACGAATCGCGACAGAGTGGATAAGATCTTTGCAATATCCATAATACTAAAGAAGCAAAATAGTCATTTCATTCTGATATCAGCTTTTTTGTGTGGGAATGTTACACGAGGAATAAACGTCGAAACCCTTTTAAAGGCTTTACTGAACCAACAAAACATCAACATATTCTTAAAGAGAGAAAAGAGAGATGGGATTAAAGCTTAAGATGCAAAAGTATCTTTACAAAAATCTGAGGAAAATCGATGACTAGGAATAAAAAAATTTTTATGCTTTATTGAACCAACAAAACAAAATCATATTCTGAAACAGGGAACAGAGAACTGTAATGAAAACTATAGATCGACATGCATCTTTACAACAATTAGATGAAAATCGATGACAAGGAACAAATAAAATATATACGCATTTTCTCTAACAGGTTGAATTACACGGACCACCATGGTATAAAATTTACATCATATATATATATATTTATATATATACATATTGCCATATTTGTTTAGAAATCACCCTAGTGGGAAAAAAAAATTCACTTAATTCGTTCTGGCTGACGTTAGCTGGTTCTCCTGACCACCTAAGGACAAAACAAACTAAGTTTGACATATAAATACTTATTTCTACCTAGGTAATAATAATAATGTAAAAATAGATGATTAAATAAATGTATATATATATATATATATATATATATATATATATATATATATATATATATATATATATATATATATATATATATACACAAATATATACTAAAGAAATAAATAAAAAATAAATAAAAATAGAAACAAAATTGCCAAACAGTAAGCAATTAAACATCATCAATGATAACATAATAAACAAATAAACATTTAATAAATAATATAATCTATCTATATACCAAGAGCTTTTTCCCCCTTATAAGGGAGGTAGCCAAGTCAAAGGCACGTACCTACTCCCACCCATTCCACTCCCCTCCACCACCCTTTCCTCCCTCTCATCTTAGCTCCTCATGGATGACGGGTCATACCTGTATCCCGTCCACCGCTTTGGGTCAGAAGCAATGCAGAAAGACACAGCACATCCATAGCAAGGCCGTTTCACTTAATCTGTGCCCCCCAACCTCCTCTCCGTCTCCTTCGGGCTGCGTCAAAATATCATTCACAAATAAGCAAACCCTACCTCCTATTACCAGCCCTCCCTTTTTGCATAATGGTATCATCTATACACAGCCAGTCTCCACTCATCCCTATTTCCTGTCTTCTCTCTTCCTTGCCCAACTGACATTCCTCACTTGTTCAATGCCACTTACACCCCATCCATCCATCTCCTCCTCGGTCGTCCCCTCACGTTCACTCTATCTCTGCCTTCCACACCTATTTTGATAATATTTCATCACTCATTCTTTCCTGTGTCCAAACCATCCCAATACTCTTTCATCAGTCATATCTGTCATCACCTTTTCCACTCCCACTCTCCTCCTCACCTCTTCATTTCTCACTCTATCCTACCTAGTAACTCTATCCAACCTAGTATCCCCTACTATACTTCTCAGACATTTGATCTCAAATACAATAATTTTTTTCCTCTATGACTCTCTTAAATTCAAAGTCTCCGCCCCATACAAAGCTGTCGGCACAATCAACCCTTCATACAATCCCTTTACATCCATTTCCAGATGCCAATTTCCCATGACACTTTTTAATTCCCTAAGACATTTACTTGCTTCTCTAAATCTACAATTTACCTCCACCTCCACTCCTTTTCCTGCCATATGCGACCACAAATACCTAAAGCTATCCACTTCATCTCTCCTTTCAGACTTACTTCCAACTCGTTGCCATCTCCACACCTTGTACATCTCATCACCTTACTTTCACCCACAATTACCTTCAACTCTCTCTTAACGCATACATTCCCAAACTTCCTTAATCCATCCTCTGACCCTGCCAGAAACGCAGTGTTGTCAGCAAACAACAACTGGCTCACATCCCACTTTTCTCCATTTTCTTTAACTATCTCCAGTCCCCTCTCCATTACCCTTGCCTTTACCTTCCGCACCACCCCATACATGTACACATCGAACAGCCATGGCGACGTGACACATCTTTGACGTAGTCCTACCTTTACCTTAAACCACTCGTTCTCTCCATTTCTAACTGCATTACAGGCTCTACTACTACTACTACTACTACTACTACTACTACTACTACTACTACTACTACTACTACTAAAAAAGAAAGAAAAAAAATTACTGCTATTAACAGCTTTCCCCCAATCCCATATATCTGCAAATCCTCCCTTGATGCCTTCCAAGGCTTTTCTAAATCCATAGAGGCACAAAAAACATCCTTACTCTTCCTAAAGCTTTCTCACATACCTGTCTTACCACAAAAATCTGATCCACACAACCCCTACCTTTCCTATACCCATACTATTCCCTCTGTTCCTCACCTAATCCTCTCAATTAAAACCTTCATAAGCCTTCCAACTACACTCAACAAACTGATCCCTCTAAAACTACTACTTACATTTGTCCTCTTTTCTTTTGTAAAGCGGAACTATATAGGCACTCATCCAGTCCTCAGGCACATTACCCTCCTTTAGACACACATAAAACCTCAATAGCCAGTCCATTGTTACTGTATTTCCCTTCATTAGTCACTCCACATGACACCCATCTAACCCAGGCGCTTTACATGTTCTCATCATTTCAATAATTACTTGCACCTCATCTTTCTTTATTTCTCCTCCATTTTCCTCTCCCATCACTGTTATTTTCTTGGCACCTCCCACTGTTACCACCACTCCCTATCCTCTTCAACATTTAGCAACTCTCTAACATACTCTGACAATCTTCCCTTTACCACCTCCTCTCCCGTTACCATCTCTCCATTAGCATCTTTTATCTATTCATTTCTAGACAGTGGTATTGAAAAAACTCGATGCTAGAGTAGATGACCAATAAACGGTGTGGTTAAGAAGTGTGATGTGCCAGGTAAAAATCGTAGCGTAGAGTTAATGGTGGAGATATGTTTAGAGAACTGATGACAGCTAACACAGTGTTCAGGAAGAAAGTTAAGCATAAGTACACATGGGAGAGGGTGGTGGATGGAAGGGTGGTTGATAAGACTTTAATGGACTATGTAGTGGTTCTCAGGGGAGAGAGTGGGGGAATATTAGATAATTTTCTGGTGGAGGGTAAGTTAAGAGTGGAGCCGGAGGATAGATGGAGAAAGAGGAGAAGGACAGAAGGTAAGGAGGTGTTAGGGTAAACTACTTAAATGAGAAGGAAATGAAGTAAGAGTACAAGGAGAAGTTGAGAGGATTGTGGGAGTTGAAGGATAGAGTAGAGGTAGGAGTGGAGGAGGAATGGGGTCTTTCAAGGAGGGAGTAACAAGGTATGGAAAGATAGTGTGTGGAACAAGGAAGATGGGAGGGAATAGAAGGAAGGGTAGTGAATGGTAGGTTGATGAAGTGAAGAAGGTTGCTGAAGAGAAAAAACGACTGTTCACGGACTGATTACAAAGTAGGACGAAACATATGAGAGGTACAAAGAAAAAAAGAAAATTGATTTATGATATTTTTGGCTCGAAGGCCAAGCGCCGGAGCCGGTAGGCCATTCAGCGCAGAGAAAAAATAAATAAATAAATAAATAAAAAAATAAAAAAAAAAGATGAGAAGCAAAACATAAAATAAGGAGGCTAAGAGGAAAGCAGATGTAAAATGGGGGAGAGTATTATAGAAAAAATTGATGGCAATAAAAATATGTTTTGGAAGGAAATTAAGAGAGAAGGAGGTAAATCAAGTCAAGAAATCAATAATAATAATAAATAACCACAAAAAAACAAATTAATAATGTCAATTACAATCACAAATGCCAAATAAGAAGCCATTAAGCATCAACATGATAATAAACAATGGATAAATGAATAAATAAATAATAATAATAGGCGAATAATTATAAATACAAACGAAAAAAATGGAAAAATAGATACCGAACAGTAAGCCATTAAGCATCAACAATGACGACTCTTGTTGTTTGCTTTTGTTCCCAAGAATACCAATGGCAGGCCTCCTCAATCATCAATGAATCAAAACATTTTTAATATCAATCGATGCTCGCAAAGTGCCAACGAACTTATTGCCCCAACTGTATTTACTTACGAGTTTGAAGATCAACTCAAACGAGAAAAATTATGAACATCCTCCACATAGTTTAAGTACGCTACACCTTCATTGCAGTAACGTGCATTATACACTTATTTCTGTCGAATGCCAAGGAATATATTAATTCCATCAGGACAGACACAAGCCTGAGGGGGGTCGTGCATGGTCGGGACCCCTTTGAAGGAGGTGCTCAGCCCCCCTCAGATGAATAAGATCGTCTGTTTTTTTGAGCCTGAAAAAGGGTCTTTTTGGCGTCACCGTGTTGAAACAAACGCTTTAGGACCCTTCCGCGTAAACTCGGCCCCGTTAACAATGAGGGAACTTCTGTGCGGAGTTCGAAGATGAACTTTGGTGGAAGTGTCATAATTTTTTCATTTGATTGCTTCCCACTTCCAGGTCGGTCTTCGTTTAAATTAGAACGTGTTTGTATAAACATTCAGAGAAACGTGGAGTAATACACACACACACCAATAGGCGAGGATGTACATGTGTACTAAGATGTGTACATACACACATAAAGCCACATACATGGATATACAAAATAAAAAAACACATGCACATGCTTGCCTACGCACACACACACACACACACACACACACACACACACACACACACACATAAGTCAACGTACATACGCACTTACATATGTACATCTGCGCTTGCACCCACATAAAGCCACGTACATAAATATACAAAAAAACATAAACGCTCATACTTACACATATACACTCGCACGCTCACACACATGCATAAGTAAACACCCACAAACAAAACAGAATCAGCCTTTCCTCTTTCATAATCGACTCGCTTTCACTGAAAACCGTCAAGGTTTTGTTGAGAAGAGACAATGTATAGTTTGATGGCTAATAATTTTCGGTGCAACACATCAAAGTGTTTACTAAATAAGATGCCATATGATTACTCTATATCTAGACCTCCTCGACCATTTCAGGAAAAGTCTGTAGTCTATTTATCTATTTGTTTATTCATATTTGAGATAAAGCGTATGTATTGTTCAGGATAATATCATACTGCAGGCAGAGTCATCGAGGTGGAAAAGAAGATATTCAAGGAGGGTAGATTAACAGTGGAGATTAAGTCTCCGGTCACTAGGGAATGATGGCGACTCTGGTTCTCTGGTCCGTGGGGGGTGTTCCTAAATATATATATATATATATATATATATATATATATATATATATATATATATATATATATATATATATATATATATATATATATATAGTCACTCATGGAAGCGTTCGAATCCCAATGGTGTAGCTTATTTCCAATTGTCATAACGACTCTAATATATATATATATATATATATATATATATGTGTGTGTGTGTGTGTGTGTGTGTGTGTGTGTGTGTGTGTGTGTAGGAAGTGAAATTGGTGAGGTAAATTAGTGCGAACGACTGATGAGCGTTGGAGCAAGTGTTTTACTGAGTGGACGTCGCAAGATGGGAAGCGTGAAAGAAGGAAACCAGACAGAAAGTGGAGAGACGAGATTGAGAAGTTTGCAGGAGTGACGTGGAAGAGGTTGGCGTCGTCGTGTGAATCAAGGAATGCTATGCAAGAGACCTTTGTTCAGCAGTGTACTCAAGATGGCTTATTTGATTGACTGATGACGGATATATATATATATATATAATATATATATATACACATACATATACACAACCACACACACACACACACACACACACACACACACACACACACACACACACACACACAAGTCCACTCATTACCTTGATGGTGAGAGCGAACGCAAACGTACTTCCCACCTCCATGTGTGCACACCACGACCCCACCGAACCCCACCCCCCCACGAGGTGTGAACCCAGTTAGGAGATCAAAGGTTTGCGTTTTAACTCGCTGGGGCAAGCGAGGGCGAAATCTAATCATCGGGGAGCTTCCTGCTGCCATTCACGCCGGGGCGGGTCCAAAGTGGGGCTATCTTTGATTTCCGAAACTCGAATTCGGGAGGTCTCTACTATATATATATATATATATATATATATATATATATATATATATATATATATATATATATATATATACATATATATATATATATATACACACACACGCACATAAACAAACACACACACGCACATATATATATGTATATATATATATACATATGCATATACACACGCACACACACACAATTATATATACATATAT
>NC_134818.1:32723229-32740729 GCF_046742065.1 Oratosquilla oratoria
TGTTCTTCATTTAAACAGAGTCGTCTGGTGTTGGACTGAATATGGACTTTGATGAACAATAAGAACCGAGGTATTTTAACACGTGTTCACATATGCAATGATTTATTATGATATAAAAATTAAAGTAATAATAAAATTAAGTAAATGAATAACAGTAATGAATAAATAATTAAACAAAACAATTAATGAAAATAAGAAACAATAAAGTCAAATAAGAATATAAACAATAAAAAAAAATTAAATATAATAAAAATAATAACAAAGTAATGTCGTAGCACATTGGTAAAATAATACTAATGACTCACTTTCGGAGAAGAATAAGCGAAAGTAAAAAGATCCGTATATTTCGATCACTAACTGTGATCCTCTTCAGCAGATGTGAATTACAGAGTGGAGAACAACAAGTATTTATACAGAAGTAGTGAGGTAAGCAGGAAGGGACGGGGGCTCAGGTCACGTGTCCGGCGTTGCATGGACATTGGTGGATTTTGTCCACTGCTAATGTAGAAGGTAGCATTTTATTTATTGCTAAGGAAGTTATACAATCTGGTGACCATTGGCCATAGGAAATATTATAATTTGGAAAATTATTAATTAAAGAGGATTCTATTATTTTTCTTCTGAAACTGCATTTAGATTTGTAAATTATTTCAGCGTCGTCCCAATTTATTCGATGGTTTTTGTTGGCGACATGCTGAAATACGGCGGAATTTTCCTGCCCATATTTAACAGAGTTCTTGTGCTCTTTGATCCTAGTGGTGAGGTCTCTACCCGTTTGTCCCCAATATACATCATTGCAATCTAAACAAGGTAACTTATAAACTCCAGGAGTTGTATTACTCTTGGATCTGTGATGTACATTGACAACTTTACTGAACAAATTATTGGGATAATTGAAGATAAAATTTACTTTTTCTTTTGGTAACAAATGAGACATATCATTAATTGATTTATTATATGGTAATTTTATGCAACTATTATCCCACTTGTAATTCATGGCGGAATGGAAATCATATTTCGCTTGTTTGCGAAAACGTCGTCATAACTCAAAATATCGAATTTTTCAGGAGAGGCATTTTAGTTTCAAAACGCTCTCAATATTATAAAAAGCCCTCAAACACCATAGGTGGAACATTTTTTGGAGCATCAAATACGCCTCTAAAGTTTATAGAAGTTGAAACAATCATAATCTTTACTAAGTCTAAAATATTTGTTGGAACAGGTTGGAACATGTAAGGTTATGTCGTTGGGACATTTAGCACTCCCTAGCGGTCAATTTTTGAGCTACAGATATGACACTGTTACCAAAAAAATCCGTGTTTGAAGATGAATATGTCTGTATAGATAACTCAAAAATTCAGTTTTTTGAGTTATGACGACGTTTTCGCAAACAAGCGATTTGTAAAAATTAATTTTGGCCTTACTAAGGGCTTTATGTAAAAACCACGACGGGTATCTTAATTTTGTTAAATGACTTCTAACTGAAATTAGTTCAGGGAGCTACCTACATTTCTTTAGCCACCATCCAGACAAAATAAAATATAGTGTCGCATCTGGCCTATTTTTATGTGCTTTGAGAATATGTAGCTCACAATATTCAGACATGGAACTGGTATTAGACATGGTCATTAGTATTATAGTAATAATAAAAAAAAAGTTATTACATTTTGCTTAGGGAGGAGGAGGAGGTGGTGAGAGGAAGGAGGAGGGTAGGAGGTAAGAGGAGGGAGCAAGAGGAGGGAGGAAGAGAGAAGAGGGACAAAGGAGAAGGTGGGGGGGGGAGTCCTCTAATCTGAAAAAAAATGGAGGAATAAAGAATTCTTCCGTATTTCTTCCAATTTTATTTTTCTACACTCCCTACCCTAACCACTTCCCCTTCTCTTAATTTTCTCTCTCTTTCTCTCTCTCTCCCTCTTTCTCTCTCTTTCTCTCTCTCACACACACACACATACACAATCACTCTCTCTCTCTCCCATTGGGGTATTCTTGATCTCTTTGTAATTGCTCTCTCTCTCTCTCTCTCTCTATCTATCTATCTATCTATCTCTCTCTCTCACACACACACAAACACACACACACATACACACACACACACACACACACACACACACACACACACACACACACACACACACACACACACATATACACAATCACTCTCTCTCTCTCTCCCATTGGGGTATTCTTGATCTCTTTGTAATTACTCTCTCTCTCTCTCTCTCACTCACACACACACACACACACACACACACACACAATCACTCTCTCTTTCTCCCATTGGGGTATTCTTGATCTCTTTGTAATTTCTCTCTCTATCTCTCTTTTTCTCTCTCTCACATCCTCTATTAGTAATCCCCCTGGGCTATGTTTGATCTCTTAGTAATTTCTCATTCTCTCTATCTCTCTCTCTTCCATTATCGTGTATTTCGTTTTGTCATCTATTATTTCTTCTCGTTCACACTACCTTGTTTCTTTATATTTTTCTTCTTTGTCCTCTTTTACATTTATCAGCCCCTTTTCTCTATTCCTTTCTTTTCATTCCTCTTTGTCTTCTCTCTTTTTCATCTTTCTCTTCAAATTTGTCTTCTCCTTCGACTCTTACTCTCTTTCCTCTTTTTTCTTCTTTTCGACTCGTATTTTCCTATTGACTTGTCCTCTTTTCCTCTCTCTTATTTCTGCTTCTTCTCCACTTCTTCCTCTTTCCATTTTCTTTCTTTTTACATTTTCTTTCCATTCTTCTACTCCCCTTTCTCCACTTTATCCTTCAGTCCTCCCTTTCTCTCACTCCCCCATCTCCTCCCTTCCCCTCCTCTCTCTCTACTGTTACTCTCAAACGTCCTCTCCCTCCCCCTCCTCCTTCTCCTCCCCACCCCTCCTCCTCCTCCTCCTCCTCCCCTCCCTTCCTCCTCCTCCCCTCCCCTCCTCCTCCCCACCCCCTCTCTTGCAGTTCATCATCCCTCCTTCACCTCCCTTTCATCTTTATCCATTTGAACGCCTCCCCCTCACTCCTCCTCCTCCTCCTCCCTCTCCTGACCCTTTTCCCCCTCTTTACCTTTCACCTCCTCCTCCTCCTGATCCTTTTACCTCTCTTTACTTTTCACCTCCACCTCCTCCTCCTCCTCCTGATCCTTTTTCTCTTCTTTACTTCTCTCCTCCTCCTCCTCCTCCCACTTTTCTCACCCCTCCTTACCTTTCATCTCTTCCTCCTCCTCTTCCATCTTCTTCTCCTGCTTCTTCTTATTTCCTCTCCCTCTGTCTTACCTTTCCTTTCCCCCTTTCTCCCTGTTCCTCTTTCTTACCATCTTCCTCATCCGTCCTCATATCAACTCCCTATTCATTTGATTTATTTTTCCTCTTCTTCAGTTTCTTTCTACTCCCACTGTTCTTTCTCTTTTTGTTGTTCTCTCCTCCTCCTCCTCTTCATTCCATGTTCTCTTCCCCCTCCTCCTCCTCCTCTTCCCCTCCACGTCCTCCTCCTCCTATTCCCTTCCACCTTCTCTCTCCCCTCCACCTTCTCCTTCTCTTCCTCCTCCTATTCCTATTACCCTCCAGGTTCTCTTCCGCTCCTCCTCCTCCTCTTCCTCTTATTCTTATTCCTCTCCATGTTCTCTTCCGCTACTCCTCCTCCTCCTCCTCTTCCTCTTCCCCTACAAGTTGTCTACGTTTCCTCCTCCTCTTCTGCTTAACGTCCTCTTCCCCTCTTCCCCTCCTCCTCCTCCTCCTCCACTCCCTTCCACGTACTCCTCCCATCTCTCTACTTCCTCCCCCACTCTTCCCCTCCCCTCCCCCCCTCCCCTCCCGTCTCCCACCCCCGCTCTTCCCCCAGGGGACAATTCAATTTATATCATCCGTCGCTCCCTTTTTAATTCGCCTCCGTCACTCCTCTCTCTCTCTTTCGACGCCATTTCCGCCACCTTCCTAACCACCAACACCCACCACCAACCCCTCCTCCTCTTCCTCTTCCTCCTCCACCTCTTCCTCGTCCTCCTCTTCCTCCTCTTTCTCGCCATCTTTTATCTTTCATTTTTTTCGTTTTTTTTTGTTTTTTTTTCTCTTCATCCTTCTTTTCCTTTCCAGACTATTATTGTCATCCATTATTTCACTCCTTATTTTCCCCATTTTCATATTCTCCATTTCTCTCTCTTTTTTTTATTTTATTTCCTAAGTGTCTCAATCTCTTACATCTCTCTTCATTCTCTCTCCTTCTTTCCTCTTCCTCTACTTATATTTCTCCTTCTGTCCCTTCTCTCTTTCCTCTCCCCCCTCCTCCTCCTCCTCCTCCACCTTCTTTTCTTCCACTTACTATTTCCACTCCTTCCTTTCTTCCTGCTCCTCCTCTTCTACTTTCTCCTCTCTCCTCTCATTCCCTCTATTTCCCCATCTACTCCTCATTCCCTCTTCCCCTTCCTGCTCTCCTTTTCCTCCTCCTATTCCCCTCCTCTTCTCTCACTCCCCTTATCTTCCTCCTCTTCCTCCTCCTCTCCCTCTTCCTTCTCCTCCTCTTCGTGTTCTTCCTTTCTTTGCCATCTTTATACTCTCTCAACTTATTATTCCTCCTCTTTCTCATCTTCTTCCTTCTCCTCTTCCTCCTCCTCCTCTTCTTTCTCCTCCTGTTCCTATTCCTCTTCCCCCTCCTACTCCTCCTCCCTACACAGGAGAGGGAGTAATGAAGCCATTTCCCCCTTGGCATTTGGCGACAACCTTTATTGATTTTTTCTGGCTAAAGTGTGCAACCTCTTGCAAATTAACTCGTTGTAAAAAAAAAAAAAAAAATGTGGGTTCCCTTATTTAGCTTCATTCGAACTATGGGATTTGTCTTTTGCCCAATACATGTATTATATATATGCATACACACACACACACACACACACACACACAAATAAATATATATGCATATATACATACATACATATACGCATATATATATATATATGTATACATATATATATATATATATGTATACATACATATATTTATATAAATATATACATATATATATATCATATATATGTATGTATATATATATATATATATATATTATACACATATATACTGTATTTACATTATATATATACATATATACATATTTATATATACATATATTATATACATATACATATACACACACACACACACACACACACACACACACACACACACACATATATATATATATATATATATATATATATATATACATATATATATTCATCTGTGCTAACTAGGGTTCTCAGAAATACTATCACTAGTGATAGCTTTTTGTCATTACTAGTAATGCAATGTTACTATTATACCTAACTTTGTCCCTAATCCTCACCTCCAAGAAATAAAACCGTCTAGCATAAACCAGCTCAGTATATATCTACACTCACAGACACACACACACACACACACACACACACACACATATATATATATATATATATTATATATATATATATATATTGTCAGTGTATTTGGGCAGGAGTTTTTCTCTAATGCATGTTTCATTAAAAGTGATGGCTAGTTGTGCATTAATAATTTTCTTAATGGTATTTTCCATATACCTTATTAAGGATTTGTTTTCCTTAGGAAGGAAATTTATGACTTGGCTGTATGTAGTCATATTAGCTAGATCGCGATTTCGGGTTCAAGACCCTTCTTCAGTAGCTATAGGGATAAGAATTAATCCGAAGATTCTAGTAAAGATCTTTATTAGAATCTTCGGATTAATTCTTATCCCTATAGCTACTGAAGAAGGGTCTTGAACCCGAAATCGCGATCTAGCTAATATGACTACATACAGCCAAGTCATAAATTTCCTTCCTAAGGAAAACAAATCCTTAATAAGGTATATGGAAAATACCATTAAGAAAATTATTAATGCACAACTAGCCATCACTTTTAATGAAATATATATATATATATATATATATATATATATATATATATATATACAAATGTGTGTGTTTGTCTGTGAAGATGATGAAGATAATGATGGTGATGGCGATGATGATGATAGTGGTGGTGACGAAGATAATGATGATTATGTTGATGTTGATGATGATGATGATGATGATGAAGAAGTAAAGAGCCTCATGACGTACACCCGACGTCAGGTGCCTGGTGAGTTTTTCTGGCACTGCCGGGATCCCCCCCTTTCCCCTCCCGTCCCCCCTCCTTTCCCCCTTTCTTTTTTTGCTGACCCCAACCCCATGGTTTGGGTGGACCTAAATTAATTCAATATTTCAAAAATGAAATGAAATATGAAAGAATGAATTCTCACAACTGTGTTGAGCTAACGTCACACAAACGAATGCACACACATATGAAAAAATACGTGCATACACACATACACATACACACACACACACACACATATATATATATATATATATATATATATATATACATATATATGTATATATATATACATATATATGTATGTATACATACTTATATATATATATATGAGTGTGTACATATATATATATATACATATATATATTTATATATATATTATATATATATATATACTGTATTTGTCTGTACACTACTCCACGTCCACCCTTGCGAACACATATATAAATATATATTCATATAATTATGAGCATGTATGTAGCTACTAGTTTAAAAATATAACTTCTCTTTTTCTAAAGAATTTTTCACGCAATTATTTTTATCTACTTCCATCCTTGCTGTTTGACCTCCGGGGTGGGCGGGGGGGGATGGGTGTGGGGGGTTGTGGGACGGTGGGATTGACAAGTACACGAACAAAACAGAGACAGGTGGTTTGTCTGGGAGTTTGATGAACACACACACACACACACACACACACACACACACACACACACACACACACTCACACGCACACACACATATATATATATTTATATTTATATATATATATATATATATATATATATATATATATATATATATATACATACATACACATATATATACACGTATACATATATTTTTACACACTACATGCGATTTCAACAGTCTGACCATGTCATATTTTATACGTAAAAATAAATAAGTAAATAAAAGACTGAAGAACCCAAAGAAGAAGACGAACGAGGGCCAAGAGGGACCTCGAAGTCCAACAACGACTCCGTGACGTCTCGGGACCCCAACGTCCCCGTCAGAACGACAAAAGCCCAAAAGGGTCTATGGGGCTTCTTGTGCAAGAAGAAGAAGAGAAGGGGAGGAGGAGAAGGAGGAGGGGGTGTGGGGAGGAGGGGGAGAGGTGACGGGGGAGGAAGAGGGATAGAAGGCTAAGGCAGGGTAGGGAGAAGACGATGAAAAGCAGAAGGAAGAGAAAGAGGAGGAGCAGAATGAGGATGATGATGACGAGGAGGTGAAGTAGGAGGAAGAAGAGGAGGAGGAGAAGCAGAAGCAGAAGGAAGAGAATGAGGAGATGAAGGAGGAGGAGGCAGAGGATGATGATGTGGAGGAGGAGGTATAAGAGGAGGAGGAGGAGGAGGAGGAGGAGGAGGAGGAGGAGGAGGAGGGGGAGGAAGAGCCGGATAATAATGACGACGACGATGATGATAATGAGGAGGAGGAGGAGGAGGAGGAGGGGAAGGAGGAGGAGGGGGAGGAGGAGGAAGAGCAGGATAATAATGACGACGACGATGATGATAATGAGGAGGAGGAAGAGGAGGAGGAAAAGGAGGAGGGGGAAGAGCAGGATAATAATGACGACGACGATGATGATAATGAGGAGGAGGAGGAGGAGGAGGAAAAGCAAGATAATAATGACGACGACGATGATGATAATGATGATGAGGAGGAGGAGAAGGAGGAGGAAGAGGGGGAGGAGGAGGAAGGGCAGGATAATAATGACGACGACGATGATGATAATGAGGAGGAGGAGAGGAGGAGGAAGAGCAGGATAATAATGACGACGACGATGATGATAATGAGGAGGAGAAGGAGGAGAAGGAGGAAGGGGGAGGAGGAGGAAGAGCAGGATAATAATGACGACGACGATGATGATAATGAGGAGGAGGAAGAGTGGGAGAAGGAGGAGGAGAAGGAGGAGGAGGAGGAAGAGGAGGAGGAAGAGGGGAGGAGGAGGAGTAAGGGTAGGATAATAATGACGACGACGATGATGATAATGAGAATGGGAGGAGGAGGAAGGGCAGGATAATAATGACGACGACGATGTTGATAATGAGGAGGAGGAGGAGGAGGAGGAGGAGGAGGAGGAGGGGAAGGAGGTGGAGGAGGAGGAGGAGGAGGAGGAGGAGGAGGAGGAGGAGGAGGAGGAAATGATGGCACGCATTGGAGGATCCTGCAGTCTGGGATCCCGCTGGCCACGGACTAATAACAATTTGCCTTTTCCCTTTCACGACTTTTTGTCTCGCATATCGCAGAAAGAACGACTTCTCCAGCATTCCTCCTCCTCCTCCTCCCTCCTCTTCCTCATCGCCTCTTCCTTCTTCACCTCTTGGTCTTCCTCCACTTCCTCCACCGCCTCCTCCTCCTCCTCTTCCCCCTTCTTCCTCATCGCCTCTTCCTTCTTCACCTCTTGATCTTCCTCCATTACCTCCATCGCCTCCTCCTCCTCCCTCCTCTTCCCTCTTCTTCCTCCTCGCCTCTTCATTCTTTTCCTCTTGGTCTTCCTCCATTTCCTCCACCGCCTCCCCCTCCTTCTCTTCTCTCTTCTTCCTCTTGCCTCTTCCTCCTCTTCCTTCTCCTTTTGGTCTTCCTCCTCTTCCTCCACCGCCTCCTCTTCTCCCCTCTTCTTCTTCCCTAGCCTTTTCCTTCTCCGCCCCCTCCTCTTCTCCCTCCGTCGCCTTTAGTCCTTCATCCTCTTCCTCCACCGCCTCTTCCTTCTTCCCTCTCCTTCCTCCTCTCCTCTTCCTCTTCTTCCTCCGTCTCTCACATGCCCACCCTTTTCATCATATAATCATCTTGTACCTCAGCTGTATCGTAACACACGTATAATTACGTACGTGTACATTCACACATGCACGTATAGACACTCTTGTTAGTATTGCTTGTTATCTAAAGCTGAGATAAGGCTGAAGACGTTTTCTTTTCATTCTATATATTCACAAAGTGGGATAGAAATTACACACACACACACACACAGACACACACACACAAGGTTCCACTATTTTTACTCCATTCCTGTATGCTATGAGTAAACACACACACACACACACACACACACACACACACACACACACACACACACACACACACACACACACACACACACGAGTTTAATCCTTTCCTGTTTACTACGATTAAGTAAATACTGACACAAATACACACAAACGCAAACACACACACACACACACACATGTACACATACACACAAAATAAACGGGAATTACTTCATATCTAAATTATTTTCACTTCCTACGATACTGGAGCCCTACAGACAAAACGACGCCGATGTTGCCCTCCAGACATAACAAAAAGACGTACACATTCCACGTTCTTTCATGAAAGAGCAGGCGACATCTGAGGTCAAACTCTTATCAGGTCAATAACAGAAGTGACCCAAGGTCAAGACACTGAGGAAACTCTCTTATTGGTGTTCAGCAACCAGCTACTTTTCAATACACAATCAAGAAAATGTAGATGAAGTCCTATAAACTGTGTGAGTGGCCGATAACAATGAATAAACGCACAAACAATTAAATAAATAAATGAATGAATAATAAAAAATAAATAACATACATTTATAAAGATACAAATAAAAACAAAATATAGATAAAAATAAAAAATAAATAATAATAATAATAATAATAATAATAATAATAATAATAATAATAGTAATAATAATGATAATAAAAATAATAATACTAATGATAAATAATAATATTAATAAAGAAAAAGAATAAAAGATAAATGAAAAAAATACGAAAAATAAATAAACAAGGTAATAAAAACCCTCTTAAGGTTTATAAGACCAAGTAAAAAGCGAATGAAATGACCCTTAAGGGCATGTTCTTGCAGGCAATTTACCCAGAGATCTGGCGTCGAGCTGACCCCAAGCCGGCTGCAAATCCCAGAAACAATAATTCTCTCTCTTTCTCTGCCTTCTCTATTCCAGTCCCCCAGCTATACCTCAGGAGGATCTACTTCTTCTTCGTTTTTCCCTCAAGGTGGGATTTGTCTCAACGCTGTAGCTCCTGATGAAGATCAATATACGAGGGGAGATAAAAATGTTCGTGGAATACTCCCTCAGCAGGACAAACATGTTAGTATGCATCACCGAGAATTTAGCTCACTCTTAGTGACTAATACAGAGTCAGAGGATTAAAGAGAAAAAAAAAAAAGTGACCCATGGAAAATAGCCATTTTGATATGATACAGGGTCAGAGGATTCCCCTAAAAAAAAAAAAAAAAAAAAAAAAAAAAAAAAAAAAAAAAAACGTGACCCATGGAAAATAGCCATTTTGATATGAGAGCTAATATTAAATTATGGATGAAACTCGAATAGAAGGTGATGCTGGTTATTGAGGCTTTGCAGAGAGATTATGGCGATGATGATCCAAAAAAGAAAGCAGCGATCTACAAATGAATTGAGCGATTCCAGGAAGACCTGGGAGATGATCCTCAGACAGGAGACAAGAAACATCGAAAAATGATTAAATGACTGATGCTGTTAGAAATCTTACTGAAGAAGATGAAACAGTAACAGTTAATCAAATAGCTTTGACCCTGGATATATCATATGGCCAAGGAAATTAAATTTTGCATGAAGATCTAGGATTCAGGAAGCTATCTGCAAGATGGGTTATTATAGTTTTTTTTTATTCATTTATCTTTTTATTTATCTATTTATCATTATTATGATTTTTTCATATCCGACCTAGATATGGACCAAAAGGTCTCCTGTCGGCATGCTCCGCCTTTGTAATCCTTTGTAAAAAGCGTTGCGCCCAAACCAGCTGATTCTTCGAACTGATCATTCGTTGGTGATTCTGAGCAAAATTGAGGCTGATGATGATCTTCTTGCAAGTCGAATTATAACGGGTTCTATAACCTGGATCTATCAATATGATCCTGAAGGTAAACTTCAGCCCAAACAATGGATTCTGCGTGGATCATCTGAACCAATAAAATTCAAATGTGAGAGGTCAGTTCAGAAAGTGATGGGCACAGTGTTCTTGGATTTAGAAGGAGTGATGCTTGTGGACTTCTTTGACGGAAAAAAGAACAGCTGACGGGCCTTACTATGCAGAAGTTTTACAGGAAACTGAGGGTGGAGTTGGTCAAAACACAGCGAGGAAAAGCTGAAACCACAACATTTTGAAAGAGTCGCGAAGAATGGGGTTTGAGAACCCCAACGTGAAGAGTCATCTCACCCGCCTTACAGTCCAGATCTCGACCCATCCAATGATCAAAGAATCGCTAAAAGTAACCCACTTTGAAAACATGGCTGAAGATAAAAAATGCTGTAAACACGTAGTTTCGAGACAGTACTGCTGAGTTCTTCAGAGAAGGCTTACATAGATGGAAATAGTGTCTTGGGAAGTGTATTGCTCACTTTAGTTAAATATATACATTTTCATTTATATATATTTTAATTCTACAAATTTTCTTATTTATCCTCGTGTGTATATATATATATATATATATATATATATATATATATATATATATATATATATATATATATATATATATATATATATATATATATATATATATATATATATATATATAGCCAAATCTTTAAGAAAAATGTTTGGTGAGTCGAACTTCTGGAAATGAACATCTCTTGGTCCCAACTGTACAGTACCACGTATCTGTCAACACATAATATATTTGAAAATAATAATAATAATAATAATAATAATAATGATAAACGCACACACATACACACACTTATCCCTCACACTCTACCTCCTGATCTCTATCAAGTCTTCACCTTTCCTCGCTTACGAATCAGCTAAGTGAGGCCTAACTCGTATCATATATTTACTTTATGAGTATCCCCCATTCCCGCCTTCTTCCCCTCTCTCTCCCTCCCCACCACTCAACAACCTTTGTCACGCATCCAAACAATATCAACAGTCTCGTATATAGCGGTGCTTATGTCCATGCACTGCTGGCACACCTATTCGGTTGGGCTATCAACTCTGTGCTACATGAACTACCTTGAACCCTATGAAAGTAAACATATAGAATATCGTGCCTGCGTACATACGCTTCATACCATATATATATATATATATATATATATATATATATATATATATATATATATATTATATATATATATATATATATATACATATATATATATATATATATATACATATATATATATATATATATATATATATATATATATTCCAGTAAGTCTCACCTTTGCGGTGATATTATTACACTTTTCCATAATAGCAGATCTTCGACAAGTAATCTTTAACAACACCTGTTCTTACGCACTTGCTCCTCTCCAACATCTGCCGCTCGGGACACCTTTCCTGTGTAGATTCTAGCCTTTAATGACAATGTTAATACAAAAATAGCGAATATATATATATATATATATATATATATATATATGTATATATACAAATGCGTGAAAAAATAAAATTACAAAAATATAGAAACTAAAAATAAATGGAATAACACAAAATAAAACAAACAAACGAAATGAAAAATAAATAAAGTAAAATGATATAAAAGACGGAGCCTCTCATTGATCAGTAACTTCCTTCACAGTGCAACACCTGGTCTCCGCTAGCAGCAGCAGCAGCAGCTCATTTGCTCTTTTTGTGCTACCTGCTCTCTCTCTCTCTCTCTCTCTCTCCCTAGCTCTCACTCGTTTTCACTCACACGCTCCCCATATTATATTTTACCCATTTTTTTCCTCTCCCCCCACAAGGATAGAAACGCTTGTACACTACAATTCACAACAACTTAATCACTCGCTCACTTTCACTACAATTCTCCCTCTCCCTCCCTCTCTCTCTCTCTCTCTCTCTCTCTCTCTCTCTTGCTCTCTTTATTAGCTGGGGTTCCCCTCACCTGTCCTCATTTGATTACCTGGCTCTCACCTGGTACCACGGCTTGGCCAGTGGTCGACGAGAAGAGGGGGAGAGGAGGGGGAGAGGAGGGGGAGAGGGGGCTCTCTCCCCCTCCCCCCTCCCGCAACGCCGCCTCTCAATTAGCTAATGGACGAGAGGGGGGGAGGGGAAGGGGGGAAGAGGCGTAACCGAGGAAAGGGATGAGTAGGGAAGAGATGAGGAGGAAGGGGGGGTGAAGGCAAATGAAAGGCGAAAGGGCAAGGGGGAGGGAAAGGGAGGAAAAAAAGAGAAGGAGAAGGGAGGGGTGGGAAGGGTAGAAAGGAAGGGAGGAGAAGGGAAGGGAGAAGGAAGGGTAGAGGAAGAGACGAGGTGGTGGAAAATAGAGATGGGGAAGGAAATGAGAGAGAGAGAGAGAGAGAGAGAGAGAGAGAGAGAGAGAGAGAGAGAGAGAGAGAGAGAGAGAGAGAGAGAGAGAGAGAGAGAGAGAGAGAGAGAGACAGAGAGAGACCGAGAGAGACAGAGACAGAGACAGAGAGAGAGAGAGCGAGAGAGACCAAGAGAGATAGATAGATAGAGAGAGAGAGAGAGAGAGAGAGAGAGAGAGAGAGAGAGAGAGAGAGAGGGAGAGAGGGAGAGAGAGAGAGAGAGAGAGAGAGAGAGAGAGAGAGAGAGAGAGAGAGAGAGGGAGAGATACAGAGAGAGAGAGAGAGAGAGAGAGAGAGAGAGAGAGAGAGAGAGAGAGAGAGAGAGAGAGAGAGAGAGAGAGAGGAAGAGGGGAGAGAGAGTCAAGCAACGGATGCCTGGTTGCGTGACGAAACAGTAGGGGAAATATAAATAAATATGGAGGAGAAGAGGAGGAGGAGGTGGCTTTGGAGGGCGAGGTGGAGGAGTTGGAAGGTAGAAGGGCGAGGACGAGGAGGAGGGAGAGGAGAATGGAGAGGATAAAGAGGAAGAGGAGGGCGAAGAGGAGGAGGAGGAGGAGGAGGAGGTACGGAGGAGGAGGAGGAGGAGGAGGACGAGGATGATGAGGAGGAGGAGGAGGAGGAAGACGAGGAGGTAAGGAGAAGAGTGAGGATGAAGAGAAGGAGGAGGAGGAGGAGGAGAAGGAAGAGAAGAAAAGAGTGGGAGGGAAGAGTGAGGGGAAGAAGACACGTGGAAACAAAAAGAGCGGTGAGGGGAACAACTGATTTTATGAATCCAAGAGGAAGAAAAGAGTGGAAAGAGATGAGAGTACGAAGAGGGGAGTACGACGAGATTGGGAAGTAGAAGATAAAAGAGAGTGAAAAAAGAGGGCGGGAATTAAAGAGCAGATAAGGAGTAATGGGGAAGAAAGAGAGAGGGAAAATAAGAGACGAGAAATGAGTCAGAGGAGGGGAAATGAAAGAGAGAGAGAGAGAGAGAGAGAGAGAGAGAGAGAGAGAGAGAGAGAGAGAGAGAGAGAGAGAGAGAGAGAGAGAGAGAGAGAGAGAGAGAGAGAGAGAGAGAGAGAGAGAGCAGAAAAGGGGAAATAGGAAAATTGAAGGACGAGAAGAGTGTAGAGGAGGAAAAAATGAAAGCAAGAAAGAGAGGACAAAGAAGAAGGAAAAGGGGAATAAAAGAATAAAAAGAGAAAGTGGGGAAAATGGGGAGAGAGGGGAAAGGCGAGAAAAGAGAGGGAAAAAGAGAAAGAGGGGAAAGATCGAGATGTATGGAGAGGGGAATAGAAAAAAAGAGAGTAGAAGAAAAAAGAGAGGGGGACAAGAGGGGAAAAGGGGAGGAAAGAGAGGGAAAAAGAGAAAGAGGAGAAAGATCGAGATGCATGGAGAGGGGAATAGAGAAAAAGAGAGTAGAAGAAAAAAAAGAGAGGGAGAAAAGAGGGGAAAATAAGAGAAGTGAAATGAGGGGAAAGGAGAGAAAGGGGAAAAGAAAGAGGAAGGTGGTGATGTGTGAAGAGGGGAAGAGGGAAGAGAAGAGCAGTCGAAGAGAGAGGGGAAAGAGGGAAAAGAGAGGGGAAAAGAGGGGAGAGGGAAGCTCAGATTACGCTCATCCGCTTACCACCTGTTCTTCTCAGCCACGTGGTAGGTAGGGGATGAAGAACAGGGAAGAACAGAACACAAAAACTAAATGAACAAATAACAAAGAAAAAATTGATAAATAAACAGCAAAATCATGACTAAAAATCAAATAACAAAATACATAAAATGATAATCTTTTATAAATAAATAAATAAGGGAATAAAGAAATAAATGAAAAAATTAAATGAAACCAAGTACATTACATAATCATCTTAATGAATAAATAAAATCGCTATAACAACAAAATAACAATGATAATTAACAGTAATATTAAAATCATTAAAATAATTATAACAAAAACAATAATAATATCAATAACGATAATAACAACAATAATAATAATAATGATAATAATAATAACAATAATAATAAATCAAATCCTTCGTTTGTCGTTGGACAGAACAAAATTATTAATGTTCGACATACAAGGGACACCTTTTGGCTGTTTTTTAGTTTTTAAGTATTTCATCTGCCGCCAGGCGATTTTATTCATTTCAAGGGGGGGGGAGAGGCAGCCACCTCATTAGTACAGAGTTCAATGAATTTTGACCCTTAATGTTGTTCTTCATTCTGGTTGCCGCCAGACGATTTTATTCAATCGCTAGATAACTTGTTAAGGAAGAACAAGTCCAAGATAATGCGAGACAAAAAAATAAATAAATAAATAAAATAAAATAGATAAAAAAATAAATGAAAAATAAAATAAAATTAAATAAAAAATAAATAAATAAAATTAAAAATAAAACAAAATAAAATAAAACAGTGAGAGAAAAGAAAACAATAAAAAACAAAATAAGAAAATTAATAGGAAAAAGGCGGAGAGGACAAGTGAAATGAGATGCGAAAGAAAAGGGATAATAATTAAAAAAGAAAATAAAAAGAATACGAATAAAGAAAGAGAAGAAGGAAGGGGTAAGGCAGGGAATTGGCGGAGGAGGAGGAGGGGGAAGGGGGTGAGGGGGAACGAGGGGGAAGGAGGGGAAAGGGGGGGTTGAGACAAGAAAGTGAGACCAAACCGGAACAGAATGAAGAGAGAGGAACAGGGTGAAGTGGAGTAAGGAGGGGAGACAGACGGATTGGGAGAGGGGAGAGAGAAAGGGAGAGGGGAGAGAGAGAGAGAGAGAGAGAGAGAGAGAGAGAGAGAGAGAGAGAGAGAGAGAGAGAGAGAGAGAGAGAGAGAGAGAGAGAGAGAGAGAGAGAGAGAGAGAGAGAGAACGGGAGAAGTTAGGATTGGAGAATCCAACTCGTTGAGGGGAGATTGGAAGACGGACGAGGGGAAACGAGGGGAGGTGGAGGGATGGGAGGAGAGGAGTGAGGAGGTGAGGGAGGAGAGAGGTCAAAGGTAAAGGAGAAGAGTGAAGAGTAAGGAATAACTTGGGATTATAAAACAAACACGCCCACACACACACACACACAAACGCACACACACACACACACACACACACAAACGCACACACACACAATTTGCTGGTATAGTAGTTACCGTCTTGGTACTTCCCACTAAAGGTCCCGGATCGCGTCCCATTCATCGAGTGGAAGATTCACAACACTATGCCGTTATTCTCTCCCTTGTGCAAGGAGTTAGGTGTGTGTGTGTGTGTGTGTGTGTGTGTGTGTGTGTGTGTGTGTGTGTGTGTGTGTGTGTGTGTGTGTGTGTGTGTAGCATGTGTGTTGTAAATATAAAAATATCAACCATGCATGCGTTACAATGTCACACACACACACACACACACACACACATATAGCCTATGTGTATATTTATATTTATATATATATATATATATATATATATATATATATATATATATATATAATTAGTTTATTGAAGAAAAGTTTGAAATCCTGTTACTGTCAGCATAGCTTTAGGATGATGAACTTGTATATACCAGCCCATATATATATATTATGTATATATATATATATATAATATATATATATATATATATACATATATATATATACATACATGTATATTCGCATACATATATACATATATATATATATATATATATATATATGTATATATATACATATATATTCGCATATACATATATATATATTTCTAGCTGCCGCCAGGCGATTTTATTTATCTTAGGGTGCTTACACTCAGCATCGAATACAACACGGGGCATACTCAGTAATCATTTAGGTTATTAATAACACTCCATCATTCAGACGATATGATTCTACAGGGTGATAAAAAAGTCACTGAGCACCTATTTTTTTTTTTTATAAATAAAGTTCTGTGTAGCTGTTTTTATTATCATCTCTGTTTTATTTTTTGGCTGTTTGTAGCTGTTTTTATTACCTCTCTTTTATTGTTTTGCTGTTTGACCCTTAGTAAAAACATTATAAATAATGACATTTTATTTTATTTCAGATCTTAACTAAGGATTATGCTGCCACTCAAGTGTCGTGTCTATCTAGTTGAAGACACTTAAAAAAAATCGGGAGAAT
>NC_134818.1:32750729-32758229 GCF_046742065.1 Oratosquilla oratoria
ACTCTATGTTTAACCCTTAACAGGTAAAGGTCTTTTTGACAAACGATTCAGGTAAAGCGGGGTCTGACAGACCCCAAACACAAAAAAGATAAATAAAATACTTTTACTGCATTTATTGACATAGAAATCAAAACATATATACTTCAACTTACATTCTTCCATTTACATGCTTAAAAGTGACTATAATTGTTAGACATATATTTCAATGAAAATTACAAAAAGAATTATGAAAAATAAGATATTGTTGACTTCAGAGGGTGCTTGACTGAAAGCATGAAACATGAAGCGGTTGGTCATCATCATTTTGTAGAGACCAATGTCCCAACTATCTTTAAGGAAAAGCAGAGCTACAACAAATGAATAATAAATGTGTTTCATAAACCATGAAATCTGAAGAAAAAAAAAACGAGGTGATTATTTTGACTGACCAATTTTACGCAAAAATTATGGACTGGTTTTAATGAAATTTTCAGGGAAGGTTGATACAAGGTCCAGCAAACAATCTATAAGTTTTTAATGGTATCTAAGTTTATTATTTATAAGTTTTTATGGCTCTAAGCACTCCTACCCTGACTCAGGAAAACCCCATCCTTCGTTGACGGAAGTTTGTGGTCTCAGAGGGTTTTGAGTTTTCTTGAGAGGACATGAGTCGAGCAATTCATACATAATGCTAGTGATAATGAAGAACATATTTTATTGGATATACTGAAAGTGGAATTTGTGATACTGAAGAATCTAATTGCAGTCATCGCAGATAGGGGTTGAAATGGTCCTGACACACTGGTCTTTGCAGTGTAGGCAGTAGTTCTTGGTCTTCCTGTCAGACTTCCGGTCACACAAGGCACATCGCTTTCTCATAGAAGAGGTATCCGCTTGCTGATGGGGCATGTTCAAGCCAAAGACCGTTCTGATGGTCATCAAAGTACTTTTGTGCATCCCCTTGAAGTTCATCCTCTCCTCTGCCCATGGCCGTATCATCTCTTCTGCCAGCTCAATCAGATACTTCCAGCGTGATGAAAGTTCCGCCTGTCCATCACGTTTCCTCATTTCATTGCAGGTGATATAGGAGTTGACACCGGCGGCGTTGACCAGTCCGTACATTATGCACAAAGGCGACCGTTTGGTTTTTCGGCTGCACGTATATCGGGCACACATTTGATCAAACGCGTCAACCCCTCCTTTTGTGTTGTTATAATACAAGATGATTTCTGGCTTCCCACAGTCATCCATAACAGGTTGTTGGTGCATTGAGGAGATCAACTGCACAAATATTTTCTTCTTCTTGTCAGGTAAATGTGACACAAGTGCCATGGTTGTGTCAAAGAGGAAAGCCGTGCACCCTTTTCTGATGACCGTCTTGTCTGTCATCAGAGCTGGTACTTGTGGCTTCTTGTCCCTCAGTGTGCCTACATATGTGAGCCCACAATTTTTCAAAAGATCTTGTACAAGGGGGATAGATGGGAAACAGATGCATGTGTGGGAATAGAGTGGCTGAGGTGTCCTAAAATGTGGCGAGATGTCACATCTTATGATGATATGAGAATAGTGTGAGAAGAAACATATTATCAACAGAACAGAAAATATCAAACATTTATATGTGATACAAAATATGTGATACAAATTAAATTTGAACTAAAAGAGGGGAAGGATGAAATAAATTACAGCTGTATGTGTGGGAATAGAGTGACTGAGGTGGCCTAAAATGTGGCGAGATGTCACATTTTATGATGATATGAGAATAGTGTGATCTTGTTGTGAGAAGAAACATATTAACAAAACAGAAAATATTAAGCATTCATATGTGATACAAAATATGTGATACAAATTAAATTTGAACAAAAGAGGGAAGGATAAATCAATCAAATAAAATGTGGCGGAATGTCATGCTTTATGATAATATGAGTATAGTGTGACCATGATATGAAAAGAAACTCACATTACCAGAACAGAAATTAAACATTGTGATAAAAATTAATGTGATCAAAAGAGGGAAAATGGAATAAATTAAATAAATAAATAAAATAAATAAAATAAATAAATTAAATAAATAAATAAAATCAAACTCGGATGTATGTTTTTCTGTTGATAAAAAAGAAATTATTATTTACCCATAAGTATAAATGATAAAACATTTATATGACATGAACAAACCTCAGGTAAAGTGGGGTCTGACAAACCCCACGCTACTCACACCTCAGGTAAAGTGGGGTCTGACTGACCCCACGGTACTCACACCTCAGGTAAAGTGGGGTCAGACGGGCTCAAAAGCTCTATAAAGCTTATATAGAGCAAGATTCAGGAATGACCCTATCACCCCATTAAGCTACTCCACTGATCAAGAAGGTATATGGGAGTACATATCTGTATGTAATATATTAGTATATTAAAATTAAAAAACAAAAAAGTATGGGGTCTGTCTGACCCCACTTTACCTGTTAAGGGTTAAGATACATCGCGAAATTTTTGGGTTAATAGCTCCTAATAAAAATGAAAATCCAGTTATCGTCTTCTGGAACATTCCAGAGGGATTCCAGACCCTCCTGGAGAGGCTACAAGACAAATGGTATTTTCTTTTCACCAGCGCTTCTATCCTACTGGACAATCTCGCGGTGTTACGATTAACTACATTACTATATGTTGAGTATGTTAATTTACAGAGTTGTCTCCGCAAGAGACGATTCTCGATGGTGGAGGAGGACGAAAGGAACGCCCACTATCGAGATTTGTTTGGAATGGGAAGGGTGACTGCATGGAAGCTTGCTCGGAGAGACCGTGGAGGGGACTGGCGCCGGCGTCTGAGTGAAGTAACGCGCTCCCTGGCGTATGCCCCCAATTGATGATAATGATATTTATTCTAGTATGAATTAAATATATTGTTTTGCTTACCTCCCATGTGCTTTGCTGGGGATGTATGGGGGAGCGGGGGTGGGGGGCAAGTGGAGGGGTGTGGGTTGAATGTGGGGGACAGGGGAGGGTAAGGTGGGCAGAGAAGGAAGGGAGGGGAAGTAAGGGAAGAGAAGAAAGGGAGAGTAAGGAGGGTTAGAGGGAAGAGAGGGAACGGAGGGAGTGTGGTAGGGAAGAGGAGGGGAAGAAGCGTTCTTGGGTTCTTATCGGAGGTAAGAGGAGGGAAGAGGAGGGGGAGGGTAGGGGAGGGGGAGGGTAGGGGAGGGGAGGGGGAGAATCGTTCTTGGGTTCTTATCGGCCCAAGAGGCTGTTCTCTTGTTGAAGAACCAGAAGACCGTTTGCTCTTGAAAGCCTGAGGTCTCCTCTATCAGAAGGCTTTGGTCCTTTTTCCTTTTAACCCGATTTTTTTTTTTTTTTTTTTTTTTTCTTTCTTGAAGAATTTCGAGAAGAGGAGGAGGACCTCCGAAGGAGTTAGGCGACCGTGAAGGACTCCAGGAGCCTTGCGGGTTGGTCAGTGCTATGGGGTTTTGGAACGGAAAACGTTCTTTTCAGATCCGAGTTTTTTGTTTGTTGGTGTCTATGTAAGTCTACAACATATGTCATACAAACAAACACAAAACACGTATACTTAGTTTTAAATTTGATATGATAATTACATACTATGATGAGGTAAATGTATACACGTGCACATATAAACGCGCACACACACACACACACACACACACACACACACACGCACACACACACACACACGGTTCGGTGGCGCGGTTGGTTGAGTCCCAGACTGTCAGTACGGCGGTACCGGCGGTACCTGGTTCGAATCCTGCTCAGGGCTGAAATTATTTCAGTATCGCTGCGCTTCGAGTCGTTACTCCAACTCTCATGAGCGGGGAGTTGGGTGTGTGTGTGCGTGTAAGGTCATAGCATTACTCATAGATCGGTCATACGAGCTCTGAGCTCTCTTCCGGGAGGGAAATAGCTGTCGATCACGAGTCCAATACGTGATCCAAAGACTAAAGTGAATACACAAAGTTTTAACCTGAACATGATGACCGAAGAGCAAGAGACAGGACCCCACGAGTGTTGTTCCTTTCCTCTATACTACTATTAGGTAAATACAATTAAGTAAACACACACACACACACACACACACACACACACACACACACACACACACACACACACACACGGCTTGAAGGCTCAGTGGTAGCGTTCGCAACCGCTAATCCAGCTGTCCGAGTTCGAATCCCGCCTAGGGCTTAAATAATTTCAGTATTGCTGCACTGCGAGCCGTTATTCCAACTCTCGTGGGAGGGGAGTCGAGTGTGTGTGTGGTGTGTGCCTGTGAGCCTGTGTGCGTGTGTATGTGTGTGTGTGTGTGTGTGTGTGTGTGTGTGTGAGTGTGTATGTGTGTGTGTAAGGTCACAGCATTACGCATAGATCGTTCATATATTAGCTCTGAGCTCTCATCCGGGAGGGTAACTGCTGTCGATCAGGAGTCCAACATGTGATCCAAAACCATGGTGAATCACATACACAAACACATCTTTAAGCTGTGTAAGATATAAAAAGTGGAGAGTGAGAGGCAAGACTCCACAAGCGCACGCGCACACACACACACACACACACACACACACACACACACACACACACACACACACACACACACACACACACACACACACACACACACACACAGGTTGTATGCGTTTGGTTCCTTTTCTTTCTCAATCAAACTATTCATTTGGGAGTTCCATACCATATCAGCTATGGTAAGGTGTTTTGCTGGAAGGACCAGTCAGCATCAATCAGGCCTTTTGCTAACCAATCACCTAACGTAATCCCCAAGAGGAAGCTCTCTTGCTGAGCGTTTTAGGGCGTCGTCACTTGCGACGAAGGTTGAGGGAATAGCGGTTCGAACCCTGCCATGGGTGAAGTTGAACTAAGGGTATGGTTCAATAAATTCCACGCTACAAAGTCTTTTGTAAGGGGCACCGTTCTAGTTTCCGGATACGGGGGGGGGGGGGATATGTGACGTGAAACCGAATTATCATCATCATACTCCCCAAGACCAACTTCACCAGATCAAAGGACTGAGACAGAAGACACTTCGCCACTTCGTTAAAAAGTTTCCTCTAACTTCCAACATCACTTTCTAATTATCCGGACGGCCTGAGGACAAAACTCCCTTTCTATGTTCTCCCAGCTGGCCTCGTCAAGTACTAAACGGTCTCTTGTCTTCCGGTGGCGTCATCGGAAGCGTGTTGGTCTCGTGTTCACCTAGTTATGGTTTCGAATCCCTCACTTCTCTCCGATTCCCAACAGTGACTGTTATTACCTGCTTTAGCAGCCCCGAAAGTGCATAATGGAGCAGAGGTAACGGCTTCGGCCGCAGCTACTCAGCGCCTCCTGGCGTGTGCTCTTCTTCTTTACCCATCACACAAGAACGTCTTTAGTTTCCTTTGTCAGTGGTCTTTATCCATCACACAAGAACGTCTACCCGATCTTTAGTGTTCTTTGGAAAACAGGAATGAGAAGCTTACGGTACGACGGCCTCCTCGTAGCAGACGTCATCGAACTAGAACGATTTCCTCTTCAGGAGTTCGAGTGGACTTCGGTGGTGGATCGACGAAGGAGCGTCTTCCGGAGAAGGGTCTCCTCCCCCTCCCCCTTCCTGACTCCCCTTCACCCTGCCCCCTTCCCTTCACCCTGCCCCCTTCCCCTTTCCCCTACCACATGCCCCTTTCCTTTGCCCTACTCCCTTCCCCTCCCCTACCACCTCCCCCTTATTCTCTCCCTCTGCCCCCTCCCTCTCCCCTGTCCCCTTCCTCTCCCCCGTACCCCTTCCCCCTGCCCCTTTCCGACCTCCCCTCCCCCTCCCGCCTTCCCCTCCCCCTCTCACCTTCCCCCCTTCACTCACCTGTCCTTTCCCCCCAACTCTCCCCTCCCCCCTCTTCCCCCCCCCCTCCTTGGGTACTTACTAACCAAGACTCATATCGACGCACAGTATATTACTTGCTATAAAAGCAGTCTTCCCTTTTTCTTGTGATGAGAAGAAAATGGATACGGAGAAAATGGAGGATAATGAAGACGGAAAGTGATGATGATGATGATGATGATGACAGGTATGATTGTGATCATGATAATGGTTGTGATGAAAATGATGATGATGATGATGATGATAACTGTCATGACAGCGGTGATCATGGTGGTGATTGTAATAACAATGATGATAACAAAGAAATTATGAAAATAATTAAATTAATCATAGTGTTAGTGTACGTAGATCATAATGAAGAAGAAATGGTGAAGGTGATGGTAATGATGATGATGATGATGATGATGATGATGATGATGATGATGATTATGAGGACGAGGAGGAGAAGATAATGATGTTAATAATTTTGACAAAAGAAGAAGAAGAAGAGAGAGAGAGAGAGAGAGAGATAGGTAGAGAGGAAGGAAGAGAGAAAGCGAGAGAAAGAGAGAGAGAGAGAGAGAGAGAGAGAGAGAGAGAGAGAGAGAGAGAGAGAGAGAGAGAGAGAGGGACAGAGAGAGAGAGAAAGAGAGAGGGACAGAGAGAGAGAAAGAGAGAGAATCACCTTCCACAGACTCGACTCTCTGCCCACTTCGAGAAGCTCTTCGTCTTCGACTTCGACCGGAGAGCAAACAGCTCATATCGCGCGAGAGCCGGAGAAAGGCGAGAGTCGAGGTCGTGGCTCAAAGAGGGAATTTCGTTAATGAGGTTTTTTTTTTCTGTCTTGGCGACACACTGTAATCAGCTTCTTGGGTCAAAATGCATATAGTTACGGGCGAAGAATGTAAGTACCACGGTAATCACAAGCCACGGTTAGTGAGATTAAATTCAACTCAACATGTATATATATACGTATATGTATATATAATGTGTATATATGTACGTTTGTATGTATGTGTGTGTTAGTATGTAAGTTCTTAGCATAATCCATAGATCGGGTTGTATATTAGATCTGAGCTCTCGTCTGGGAAGGTAATAGCTGTCCATCAGGAACCCAACACATGATCCAAGACTGTGGTGAATTATTCACGCTACTAAGTTAACATACACACACACATACGGGCACACACACATACACACACAACTCATGGCGCAGTGGTAGCGTTCGCGGCCGCCACTACGACAGTCCGGGTTCGAATCCCGACCAGGGCTGAAATAATTTCAGTATCACTGCGCTGCGAGTCGTTACTCCAACTCTTGTGGATGGGGAGTTGTGTGTGTGTGTGTGCGTGTAAGGTCACAACATTACCCATAGATCGGTCATATATGAGCTCTGAACTCTTCCGGGAGGGAAACAGCTGTCGATCACGAGTCCAATACGTGATCCAAAACCATGGTGGTGAATTGCACACACACACACACACACACACACACACACACACACACACGACTCGGTGGAGCAGTTGATAGAGTCCCCGACTGTCACTACGGCGGTCCGGCTTCGAATCCTGCCCAGGGCTGAAATAATTTCAATATCGCTGCGCTTCGAGTCATTACTCCAACTCTCTGAGCTCTCTTTCGGGAGGGAAATAGCTGTCGACCGCGAGTTCAACACGTGA
>NC_134818.1:32763229-32798229 GCF_046742065.1 Oratosquilla oratoria
CGAGGAAGACCCGATAGAAAAATAAAGAAAAAAAAAACAAGAGAGAGACTGGGAAGAGGGAAGGAAAGAGGGAGGGAGAGAAGGGAGGAAGAGATGGGAAGGGAAGAGGTAGGGAGAGAAGGGAGGGAAGAAGGAAAACAGAATTTGAAGAAAAGAGGAGGAGTGGGATGGAGGGAAGAAGAGAGAGAAAGAGGAGAAAAAGAGAATGGGAAAGAGGTAAAGAGTAAAGAGGAAGAAAGAAACTTACGAAAATGAAGAGGGAGGACGAGAGGAAGGGAAGAAGGAAGAAGGAAAAGAGGAAGTGAGGGAGAAGGGGGAAGAAGAAGAGGTAGGAAGTACGAGGGAGAAAGAGAGAGAGAGAGGAACCAGAATGCAAACTGCTACGAAGAAGGAATAAAGAGGAGAAGAGGAAAGAGAGAAGAAAGTGACTGTGAAGAAAGAAGAGAATGAATAAAGAGAAGAGCGCGATAAGAACGGAAGAAAGAGAAAAAAAGAGGAAAGATGTTACGTAGCACAAAGGAGATATAACGAAAATATTGAAAAATAAAGAGAACATGACCAAAGAAGAAAGGGACTAACGAATCGAAAAAGAGGAACAAAAGAGAGAAAAGAGAAAGAGAGACGAAGGGGAATGGAGAAAGGTAAAGATGGAGATGGGAAGAGAGAGTAAAAACTCGGGGGACAAGAAAAGAGGAGAAAAAGAGGAGGGAGTAACAAGAGGAGGTAGGTAGGGAGGGAGGGAGGAAGGGAGAGAGGAAGGAGAGGGAGTGTGGGTGAAATGAAAATGCGAAACCAAAAGGAGGAGGAGGAAGAGGAATAAGATGAGGAGGAGGAGGAGGAGGAGGAGGAAAGGAAAAAGAGGAGGAGGAAGAGGAGGAGGAGGAGGAGGAGGAAGGGGAATAAGAGTAAGAGGAGGAGGAGGAAAGGAAAAAAGAGGAGGAAGAGGAGGAAGAGGAGGAGGAGGAGGAGGAGTAAGGGAAGAGAGTAGTTTTTACACGTGGGCTGTCCATGCAGTTGAAAGGTTATGTAAACACATATACGCGCGCACACACACACACACACACACACACACACACACACACACACGCACACACACACACACACACCATGAATGTAGCTCCTATCCTTTACATTATAAGGAGGTAAATATAATTAGTAAGTATACACACACACACCTACACACACACACACACATATATATAAATATATACAGTCACGTGATCGTGTACAGTATGTTCAGTCAATTGAAAGCACAAAGGAATCAACCCGCAACGTAATTCCCCAAATGTTGGTGATAGTGGAGGAGCTGTCGTGTTTCTTTCTTTCTTTCTTTCTTTTTAATGGTGGGCAGAAGAGTTGGTGTTCTGCTGGTGATGATGGTGGTGACTGTGCTATAGGTGCGTATGGTGGTGATAGTGGTGTTGATTGTGGTGATATTGTTGGTGACAGTTCTGGTAATGTAAATGGTGACATTAGTGGTCGTGATGATGACAGTGGTGACAATTGTGGTGGTGGTGATAGAGGCTGTGGTGGTTGCGATACTGGTGACAGTGGTGGTGATAGTGACAGTGGTGGTGATGGTGACAGTGGTTATGATGGTGACAGTGGTGGTGATAGTGGTGGTATCGTGGTGACAGTGATTCTACATACTTGACAATTGGTGGTGATAATATTTGTGATAGTTGAGGTGATAATGTTGATACTGACACAAGCCCTGATGGTGATAACACTACCCTTGGTGCAAGCGCAAATGTTCGCACTGTTAATAAAAACTGGTGACACACTGGTATCCCTCCTAACTAACACCAACATCACAACAACTGGTAACCCCGTTACTACTATCATTACGTTAGTAACTATACTACTGGTAATACTGATGTTACCAATTAGTAACCATGGTACCTGTAATTGGTACTCCTGATAACACTCTTCATGTTGGTACGCTTGTTAGTATTCCTGTGACGTCATCGTAACCACAGAAACCCCGATTCCTTGGTTGACTACCAACATCAGCTCCTAACAGATCGATCGACTAACAGATTAATCTATTGTCAATATTGACGACTGGTATTCCGATAGACAGACTGACAGACCAGCTAACAGACAGACGGTTAAACCGACAAACTTACCAAAACAGGTGATTGAAAAAAAAGAGACAGGCAGACAGACAGACAGGCAAACAGACTGACAGAGAAACAACATGGAGGTCAGATAGCCTGTCAGACAAAGACAGACAGACAGATGCAGCGAACCATCTTCCAATATACAAACCCACCAGCCATAGGTCGAGTAAGCAACGGACAGAATGACAGACAGACAGACAGACAGACGGACAGACAGACGGGCAAGTTCGAGCCGACCAAAATGTTTTGGCTTCGAATACGGATCGAGCCAGAAATACAATACCGAAACGTTTCGAAGCACTGAAGCCAACGATTCGTAGCTTTGGAAGGATTCGAATCTGCAAGGGCAACGTTTTAAAGCTTTAGGACAAAATTTCGAAGTTGCACTCTGCAAAGTTTCAAATAACGTTTCGAATCACTGGAGCCAACGTTTCGAAGCAACAAAAGCACGTTTCGAAGCTTTAACTGCAACGTTTCATAACAGTTGAGCTAAAGCTTCGAAGCTGTGGAATAAGTTTTGAAACGCTTTAGAAAGCGGTTCGAAGCTTTGGAAGCAACGTTTTTAAAACTACACAAGCAATGCAGGGGAAGTGATGAATGAACGTTTCGAAGCTCAGAGGGCAACGTATGCAATTGAGACAAAGTTTTAAAGCTGAAGTTTAACGTTTCGAAGCTGCAAGGAAAACACTTGAATCTGGTCAAGAGCAGTTCATCTTAAGGGGATTGAATTCTAAAAATAGAAATGGATAATTCTTGATAGGGTTTGACCTCTCAATGGGGTTGCAATTCCTTTTAAGGGATCCTAATCCTTTAAAAAGAATCTAACTACCTTAAGGAGGAACCCACCCCTTTAACGGGGATCCAACCTCTTTAAGGGGAATCGAACCACTTTAAGGGGAATCCAACCCTATGAGGGCGGAGCCTTTATTTGTACGACGTTTCGCTTATTACAGCTTTTTCAAGTACAAGTTGAGATACAAATGCTTGAGATTAAATAAGGGGAAAGGAGGGAACGGGGAGAGAAAAGGGGGGGAAGGAAGAGGAGGAGGAGGAGGAGGAGGAGGAGAAGGGGGGGGGATTGGACACTGGGAAAGGATGAGAATGCTGGCCCAAACGTCCGTGGGCGAAATGTCCACAAAGGGTGGTTTAGATATTTAATATTTTGCTGGCCATGGGTATTAGGGGAATAATGTGAGGCGAGATGTTAAACATGCCCCTGTTTTGTTCAATAGTGTTCGTTCCTTGAATGATTGCTACGACGTCAGGCATGATGTCACCACCAATGCATGTGTGACACATAGAAACAAGGAAAACCATCTTATGGACTGGAAGAATGCAGAGCTGCTGATACGGGAACCAGACAAAATCCGCAGGAAGTGTTTAGAAGCAGCAATCATTCAAGGAACGAACACTATTGAACAAAACAGGGGCATGTTTAACATCTCGCCTCACATTATTCCCCTAATACCCATGGCCAGCAAAATATTAAATATCTAAACCATCCTTTGTGGACATTTCGCCCACGGACGTTTGGGCCAGCATTCTCATCCTTTCCCAGTGTCCAATCCCCCCCCCTTCTCCTCCTCTTCCTTCCCCCCCTTTTCTCTCCCCGTTCCCTCCTTTCCCCTTATTTAATCTCAAGCATTTGTATCTCAACTTGTACTTGAAAAAGCTGTAATAAGCGAAACGTCGTACAAATAAAGGCTCCGTCCTCATGTGGTGTTTATCTCATCAATCTTGTCAGCAAACTGCCACTTTTAAGGAATCCAACCCTATTAGGAATTATCCAAAACCTTTAATGATATTCGTCCTTGCTGTCGGCAGATGACTTTGTTCATGTGAATACATTCCAAGATTCTTAACATTTCGTCTGAGAATTTTTTTTTCCATAATTCATTTTCGTTAGATCAAAGGTAAAAGTCATAGTGTCAAAGTGCACAACACCTCTTTGGGTTCTTGTCGATTTTTTTTTTTTTTTTCATCGGATATTTCTTCAAGAGCGTCTTCGATATGAAGACCCAAATGAAATTTTGGCCTTCCAGAAATTGGACCACGATTGGACACTGAAACGCAACAAATGTATACAAATGCGCACACGCACTTACATAAATAAATCGTCCATATGCAACTACAGGCCAATCAGTTTGACACCAATTATAGATAAAATGTTTGAATCAGTACTAGCTAATAGAATCAGATATAACATCGTGAGACATAATTTGATTCGTGACTCATTGCATGGTTTCTCCAAGGCTAAGTCATGAGTGGACTAATCTTCTATCTTTTTACACTAAAGTGTACAAGGCGTCAGATAACAATGATAGTTACGATGTTATTTACCTTGACTTTAGCAAAGCGTTCGACAAGGTACCCCACCAGACTACCAAATAAATTAAAAGCCCATGGCATAGGAAGAAAAGTGTTAGAATGCATTAGAGCTTGGACCATTGACAGAAAACAGCGGGTCATCGTAAATGGTGTAGAATCCAAATAGTAGAGTGTTTCTAGTGGAGTTCCCCAGGACCCGGTTTTGGGTCCTTTATTGTTCATTATGTATATAAACGACTTGGATAATGGGATTAATAGTGATGTAAGTTTGAGGACGACAATAGAATAGGATGCCTAATTAGGTCAGGACGAGATGCCGAGATTCTGCAGGAAGATCTTAACAAATTGTTCACAGGGTCGATGAAATGGGAAATGGACTTCGATATCTGAAAGTACAGCGTGTTAAACGTTAGGCTACACAAAGTGCGAGAGACTTGGGAGTTCTAGTGAGGCCTGACCTTAAAATCCAGGAAACAGTGCATTAGCGCCTGGAATAAAGAAAACAGAGCATTAGGTTTTATTGCTAGAACGGTTACGAATAGAAGTGCAACGGTAATAACAAACTCTAGCTGGTGTTAGATCCATCCTTGACTATGCGGTACAGTTTTTTGTTTGTTTAAGTCCTGTAGAATGGATTTCAATTCAGTAGAGTCGGTACGGACGAGAATGAACAAAATGATGCATGGGCTCATAAATTTACCTTACGAGTAGAGGCTTAGGCACCTTAACTTACACTTTCCTTCAAGACGCAGAGTGCGGAGTGACCTAATAGAGGTGTTCAAGTGGATCAAATGCTTTAACAAGAGTGACGCAAACAGGGCTGAACTCGCAGTAATGGATTTAAATTGGACAAATTTAGATTTAAGAAGGAAATAGGCAAGAAGTGGTTTACTAATAGGGTGATCAACGAATGGAATAGGCTTAGTAACCATGTAGTGAGTGCTGAAATTATCGGTTGTTCTAAGAAACGGTTAGGCAGATTCATGGATGGGGATGACAGGTGGTAATGGACATGGAACTGTCTAGTGTAGGCCTTATGGTCTCTTGCCGTCTCCTTCAATTATGTTCTTATGTTCATACACCTACTCGTATCACGTGTACATTAAAGGTGTACATTTCTTGATTTATTTTGACTGTCGCCAGGCGATTTTATACAACTAAGGGGGGGTAGTTCCCAGTCCGGTCATTTCTAATATGGTTCCCTATACGCACATGTACACAGTCATGTGCGTATACGCGCCATGTACGTCGTTGCCTTTGCGTATACACAACCTTGTATGTGTACTTAAGTAAATGTGGCTATTCCAGAGATTGCCCCCAAGGCTATAAATTCTCTATTGCTACCTCTTATGTATATATGTATGCAAGTATGTATACATGTATGTACATATGTACGTATGTGTATGTATGTATGTGCATGTACGTGTACGCGTGCGTGCGTGTGTGTGTGTGTCTGTGTGTGTGTGTGTGTGTGTGTGTGTCTGTGTGTGTGTGTGTGTGTGCGTGTGATGTGTATACACCTTCTGTGTGCGTGTATATTGCCAGAATAAAATCAATACAGGAAGCCAGCTGGGTCGAGGAAATGACGGACTCAAAGAGGTTTGCAGTATAGAGTCTCGCTTCTTTACTCTATTCATACAGACGGCGGCGCCATTTTCTACTCTGGTAACTCTGAATAGTGAGGACTACAGTCCTTAAACCTCGTTATATATACATATATATATACATATATATATATATATATATACACATACATATATATATATTATATATATATATATATATATATATATATATATATATACTGTATATGTACGTGTGTGTGTGCGTGCGCGCACGTGTGTCCAGTTTTTTGTAGTTTTTATATAAAAGAATCAACTTCACTGTCATTTACTTTCGGTGAAATCTTTCCCTATAACTATCAAATCTTGAGCTATACACATACACACACACTGTATATATATATATATATATATATACATATACATATATATATATATATATATACGAGTTGACGACATCCATGCACTCCATCCATCCCTTTTGCATCCATCATCGGATGTGCAACTCTCCAGATGTAATCCTTCATCCGTTTCGTTGTCCACCCAAAATATCAACACACTTCATCCATCGTCCAATCTAGAATCCTTTTCATCACAACTTGAACCTCATTTTGTATTACAATAATCCCTCGCATAACCGAACTCTCATTCAACCGTTATCTGAACATGATTTATCTGTATTTTACGCAATTTTTGTCCCTTCAGAAATAGATATTTAGTACTGGAGTGGAGGAGTGGAGGATGAGGAGAACATGAAAAAAGAGAAGATTCCAAGAGACCAGTTGGCCTACACTAAGCAGTTCCATATCTCCTACAGTAGATAGTGGGCAAGGAGGAGGGGAGGGGTAGAATGATTCTACCTCTCTTATCCGAACCTCTAACCATCCCATATCCGAAGGCCCATTGTCCCAATGTGTTCGGATACGGGAGGTAATTCTGAACTAAGACTATTAAAGTCCGATTTTTTTTCATTATCGCGAAGAAGATGAAGAAATACCCGAAGGCCCATTGTCCCAATGTGTTCGGATACGGGAGGTAATTCTGAACTAAGACTATTAAAGTCCGATTTTTTTTCATTATCGCGAAGAAGATGAAGAAGAAGAAGAATATATTTGAGTTCGGCGAGGCTTCCTTCCGACTTCGAGAACCTGTGGAGGAATAAGATGAAAGCTTACGAGCTCTTGATGCTGTAGAGACGGTTTTACGAGCCGTTAACGGACAATAACGGCTTTAACGACTCGTTAATACTTCCTATAAACTTTACGAGTTGTTGATTAATCCCATCAGCCTAGTGGTGTTCGTTATTGATTATGTTCTGGTTAAGTTATTCATTCATTCATTTATTCGTTTATTTATGTAAATAATTTATTGTATTCAATATACATTTCTCATGGCTGGGGTTAGTCTGGACAAAAACCAAACGATACATATATCTATATATTTATTTTTCTCAATCCTTCCTCTTGCTTCTAGCCAACATAAATACAATATAAGAACGGGTCAAATGTCAAGTGGACTTTTCGTCCACCAAAGAAGAGTTTTCCCATAATACTGTTTGGCAAAACACAAAAGTTATTACATCCTGTCACAACATTGTAAAAAGAAACATAACTGAATCATGTTACATCAAAAATAATTTTGATAATAATAGCTTAGGTTTGTATAAGTAAGAAAACTTTATTATTAAAAAGATTGTAAATAATTCTTCTGGAGTCGGGTACATGGGACCTTTAACATTTCCTCTGCCACTATGTATATATTACGACTTTTGGTCATTTTCTGTATTCTTTGTACCCTGATGATGATTTGAATAGATGGAAACGTTCGGTACTCAATTATTTTATTTTCCAAGTGGTTTCTGCAAGTATTGTTATCACGTGTGCTTAGTGATTTGTTTTGTATATATATATATATATATATATATATATATATATATATTTATATATATATAGAGAGAGAGAGAGAGAGAGAGAGAGAGAGAGAGAGCGAAAAAGATATTGACAAATGAGAATGAAGGTAGAGGAAGTATGCGAGGAAATAGTAGGTTAATTTTAATGCTTGACGTTTATATATATATATATATATATATATATATACATATATATATATATAATATATATATATATATATATATATATATATATATATTTATGAAGGTGGAAAAAGAAATAACAGGTCTAGTTCCGAGTTCCTGAGTATATTCCTGACCGGTTTCACTCTATGCTTCTTCAGAAGCATCATCTGATGAAGCATAGAGCGAAACCGGTCAGGAATAAACTCAGAAACTCGGAACTAGACCCGTGACTTCTTTTTCCACCTTCATCGACTTGTCACAATGCCCCAGCATATATATATATATATATATATATATATATATATATATATATATATATATATATATATATATGTGTGTGTGTGTGTGTGTATGTGTGTGTGTGTGTGTGTGTGTGTGTGTGTGTGTGTGTGTGTGTGTGTGTGTGTGTGTATGTATATACACACACGTTCATGGTGGTCTGACACTGAAGCATGGCCCAGGCTTCCCCATATTTGCATCTAATTGGTTGGAGAAAATACATCAATTCACTCACTCGGGGAAACTATATCACAAGTTCATCTAGACGCAACGTGACTCCAAACTATTACACAAAGATAGAAGTTTGAAAACCTTAGATGAAATTATGTAAAATACGTATTTCATTGACTTCTTTAGTGGTTTTGGTTTGTTTGACATTTAACGGTTATTTTTAACTTTTGGGCTTAAAATGATAATGGCCGATACCAAAAATATTTAACGACTCCGATACGAGTCCCGAATACTGCTCTAAACTTCCGATTCCGATAAATGTTTAATAAATCTACTTTATTCATTAAGTATTTGTTTCCCAAACTAACTGCAGGGCCTGAAAATAACCATGAAATATAGTCATTGCAGGTATTGGTATCGGACTCGTTTCGGAATCGGGCAGTATGGGGACTCGTATCGTAATCGTTCAATATACATATACATATACATATATATATATATTATATTTATATATATACAGTATACACACACACACAAACACACACACACACACACACACATATATATATATATATATATATATATTTATTATATATATATATACATATATATATATATATATATTGATATATATATGTATATATATATATATATTAGAATATCTGGGGAGCAGATTCTCTTGTATGCATGCATTGTTAAAATCGACAGCGTTAGTGAGGTTGTTGATCTTCTTGTGAGTATTTTCCAGTTTTCTAACCAATATTCTGCCATTTAGAGGGTGGGCATATACCAAGTTGCCAAAATGATTCATTTATTTCAACGTTTCGTCTAACAAAGAGACATCTTCAGGAAATTCTGTAACATAGATAATAATGACGTACAGAAATATAGAAAACAACATGTAAATCTAACCAATTATACAAATATAGAAGTAAATATCAATAAATGCGCAAATTCACACAAAATAAACACTATACATGGGCTGATGGGGACCGTTACTTACAATAGTTAAAGGTCTGATGAAATGACGAAGAAAACCCTTCGCTCGGTGACATATATATGCGCCTAGCCGGCTTGGGTGGTGGTGGAGGGCGGGAGAGGGGGCGGGGGTGGTATCTCATTAATACGAGAAGAAGAGGGTTGGGGGAGGGGTTGGGGGGTTAGGGGGTTGCGGGGTCGGTTGGGGGGAGGATGGAAGGAGTGGGTAGGAGGTGGAGGGGGGGTTTCGGAGAGAGGTCATGCTAGGTAGTAGCTTGGTGCTGCTATACAAAGCGATGACAGAAGTCATGTTGCATTGGATATTAATGATAGGACTACATTCTCTGATAAACATAGCTTCTAGAAGCTTAAGTTTATGTACATCCCTATTACTTGCTATAATCCTAGTGTTTGAAACTAGGTATTCACGGGTGGCTGTTAGGTTATGGTATTTCTTTAAGTGATGTTTTATAGCCCCATTTTGTAAATGCATAGTAATTCTCCTACTGAGACTACATCTAGTAAAACCAATATATGCTGTATGACGGGCTACACAGTTCCCGGTGCTACAGGTGAATTCATAAACACAATTAGTTTTAGACATAGTCTCAGTATTACTATTTAAGTTATTAGTAATAACCAATGAACTAGTTTTAGGGTTGGAGTAGTATACAACCACCCGGATTTCCTTATCTTTAGATACCGGATGACAGTTCTTAGTGATGATGTCTTTAATTATTTTTTCATCTTTCTTGTAACCCTTGTTGAAGATGTTATGGTAGTATATATCAATGAATTGGGGCTTAGGGGATGTTTGTGGGGAAAGGTGGTCACACAACATTTTATTACAAATTACATCAAAATCACTATTAGGGAAACCATTATTCACCAGAATCTGGCGGATGTGCTGCAATTCTGTATGCAGAGCCTGCCAGGAAGAACACACTTTGATAGCCCTCCGGACATACGCTCTAATCACACTGGTTTTATAGCTAGTCGGGCACTCACTTTTGTAGTTCAAACACTTCTCAGAGTTCGTAGGTTTCCTGTACACCTTCGTTGTAAATTCCCCGGAAGAATAGTCCACTAAAATATCGAGGAAAGGGAGCTAAGACCAGATTCCTCCTGGAGGCGCAGTCTCAATCCCTGGAGAAGGGCTTCTGACTGTGCGCACACAAAGATGTCGTCTATGTACCTGAAGTATAATGAAGGTTTGGTGACGTCATCTTTAAAGACTGCTTCCTCTACTGCCGACATGAACGCTTGGGCAAAGAGTACTCCCAGGGGGGAACCCATCGCTATCCCGTCGTGCTGGACGTACAACTTTCCCTCTGGACATTTAAAGGGGGCCTCGGTAGTGCAGATTTTCAGCATCTCTTCCATTATGTGCTTCGGGATGGTTGGAGGGGGGAAATCTGCGTGTTCATATACATATTCCAAAATGATGTTAATAGTCCTATGCACAGGGACATTTGAAAATAAACTAGCAGCATCCAACGATGCTATAATGCCGTTAGGCTTATTATCTTTTAAGATGTCTATGAATTCATCCCTAGACTTTAAAGAATAAGTATTAGGGATATAAGGAGAAATTATTTCATGAAGAGTTTTAGCTACGCTGTAAGAGGGGGTAGGAATTTGGGAAATAATGGGTCTGAGGGGGTTTCCTTCCTTATGGGTCTTAACATTACCATAAAAATAACCAGGTGAAAAATCTCCGACTAAGGGTACAAATTTGTTACCTCCTATCACGGCGTTAACAGTGGAAATAAGTTCATTAAGTCTAGATTTAATCTGAACAACAGATTAAATCTAGACTTAATGAACTTAATGAACTTAATGTACCCTTAGTCGGAGATTTTTTACCTGGTTATTTTTATGGTAATGTTAAGACCCATAAGGAAGGAAACCCCCTCAGACCCATTATTTCCCAAATTCCTACCCCCTCTTACAGCGTAGCTAAAACTCTTCATGAAATAATTTCTCCTTATATCCCTAATACTTATTCTTTAAAGTCTAGGGATGAATTCATAGACATCTTAAAAGATAATAAGCCTAACGGCATTATAGCATCGTTGGATGCTGCTAGTTTATTTTCAAATGTCCCTGTGCATAGGACTATTAACATCATTTTGGAATATGTATATGAACACGCAGATTTCCCCCCTCCAACCATCCCGAAGCACATAATGGAAGAGATGCTGAAAATCTGCACTACCGAGGCCCCCTTTAAATGTCCAGAGGGAAAGTTGTACGTCCAGCACGACGGGATAGCGATGGGTTCCCCCCTGGGAGTACTCTTTGCCCAAGCGTTCATGTCGGCAGTAGAGGAAGCAGTCTTTAAAGATGACGTCACCAAACCTTCATTATACTTCAGGTACATAGACGACATCTTTGTGTGCGCACAGTCAGAAGCCCTTCTCCAGGGATTGAGACTGCGCCTCCAGGAGGAATCTGGTCTTAGCTTCACGACTGAAATGAATAAGGATGGCAAACTCCCTTTCCTCGATATTTTAGTGGACTCTTCTTCCGGGGAATTTACAACGAAGGTGTACAGGAAACCTACGAACTCTGAGAAGTGTTTGAACTACAAAAGTGAGTGCCCGACTAGCTATAAAACCAGTGTGATTAGAGCGTATGTCCGGAGGGCTATCAAAGTGTGTTCTTCCTGGCAGGCTCTGCATACAGAATTGCAGCACATCCGCCAGATTCTGGTGAATAATGGTTTCCCTAATAGTGATTTTGATGTAATTTGTAATAAAATGTTGTGTGACCACCTTTCCCCACAAACATCCCCTAAGCCCCAATTCATTGATATATACTACCATAACATCTTCAACAAGGGTTACAAGAAAGATGAAAAAATAATTAAAGACATCATCACTAAGAACTGTCATCCGGTATCTAAAGATAAGGAAATCCGGGTGGTTGTATACTACTCCAACCCTAAAACTAGTTCATTGGTTATTACTAATAACTTAAATAGTAATACTGAGACTATGTCTAAAACTAATTGTGTTTATGAATTCACCTGTAGCACCGGGAACTGTGTAGCCCGTCATACAGCATATATTGGTTTTACTAGATGTAGTCTCAGTAGGAGAATTACTATGCATTTACAAAATGGGGCTATAAAACATCACTTAAAGAAATACCATAACCTAACAGCCACCCGTGAATACCTAGTTTCAAACACTAGGATTATAGCAAGTAATAGGGATGTACATAAACTTAAGCTTCTAGAAGCTATGTTTATCAGAGAATGTAGTCCTATCATTAATATCCAATGCAACATGACTTCTGTCATCGCTTTGTATAGCAGCACCAAGCTACTACCTAGCATGACCTCTCTCCGAAACCCCCTCCTCCACCTCCTCTACCCACTCCTTCCATCCTCCCCCCAACCGACCCCGCAACCCCCTAACCCCCCAACCCCTCCCCCAACCCTCTTCTTCTCGTATTAATGAGATACCACCCCCGCCCCCTCTCCCGCCCTCCACCACCACCCAAGCCGGCTAGGCGCATATATATGTCACCGAGCGAAGGGTTTTCTTCGTCATTTCATCAGACCTTTAACTATTGTAAGTAACGGTCCCCATCAGCCCATGTATAGTGTTTATTTTGTGTGAATTTGCGCATTTATTGATATTTACTTCTATATTTGTATAATTGGTTAGATTTACATGTTGTTTTCTATATTTCTGTACGTCATTATTATCTATGTTACAGAATTTCCTGAAGATGTCTCTTTGTTAGACGAAACGTTGAAATAAATGAATCATTTTGGCAACTTGGTATATGCCCACCCTCTAAATGGCAGAATATTGGTTAGAAAACTGGAAAATACTCACAAGAAGATCAACAACCTCACTAACGCTGTCGATTTTAACAATGCATGCATATATATATATATATACATATATATATATATATATATATTGATACATATATATATATACATATATATTTATACATATATATATATATATATACACACACACACACACATATATATATATATATATATATATATATATATATATATATATATATATATATACATATATATACTCGTATATATCGTCCCATCACTACAAATAACTGTAGCACCTTTATCAACGCCCTCATCATAAAAATAAATAAATATTTTGAGTGAAAAACATCCTTAGTAAAGCCAATAGACCTACGGTTGGGGTTGATCACGATGTAAGATTATAATGATGATAATAAATAAATAAAATAAATAATAATAATAAAGAAGAAGAAGAAAAAGAAGACGAAGCAGAAGAAGAAAAGAAGAACAACAAAAAGAAGAAGAAAAGAAAAGAAATAATAAATGCAGTATATAGAATAAATAAAATATAATAAACAAATAAATAAATTATTGAATAAAAAATTCTTTCTTACTCCCAAGCCTGATCCAGAGAAACCATTATTCAGTTTTATTTATGAAAGAATTATCAGAAGCATATTCAATTGAACTTTACATATTGCGCTGCCTTTAATCGCTAATGTAAATATTGACTACACGAGAACATTTTAAAAATATACAGAATAATGGAATATATACAGTATATGCTATGGGGAATTTTTTTTTTTCGTTTAAATACGAATTATCTCAACCAAAGATCACTGAAACAGAACTTCATTGAGAATTTTAATTTATTTATTTTTAGTTTAGTTTATTTTGATTTATTTTATTTGTCTATTAATTTATTATTTTGACTCGATTTGATTTTCAATTATTTTATTTATGAATTTATGTATTTATCTATTCATATATACTTGTTTAATTTCATTCTATTTTTATTCATCTTTTTGATTCATTTATTCTTATTTGATCTCAATTTATCTAACCTATCTATAATATTAATTTAATTTTACTACCTAATTAGTACGGAATCACATTTTGTTTTTATCATGACTAATACTGAAGGAATATATATATATATATATATATATATATATATATATATATATTATATATATATATAATTTTGTTAAATTGATTTCATCCAAAAATAAAACCTTATAACCCTACCATTTCCTAATTGACCCATAATTACTCACCCCTAATAAGAAGCGAGCTGAAACGATGGGGGGGAGGGGGGGAAGCTCCCACATAATCCTGTTCAGCGACGGATAATGATTCCGGTTCTACGATCCGGTCCTTTTCATCATTTTATCCGGCAAACGAAGCCAATGAATCCAGGGAATCGTGCAATGGCGAAGCTCAAAAACTTACAGGTTTGTTACAGACTCATAGGTGAAGGACCTTTATGAACTGTGGCTCCTTGGTGGAATATTGGTGTAAAAAAAAAAAAAAAAAAAAAAATATATATATATATATAAAATAAATAAATAATGATACTAATAAAAAATAATAATATTAATAATAATAATAATAATAATAATAACAATAAAAAATTATAATAATTTTAATTATAATAATAATAAATAATAGTAATAGTAATAGATAAGTAAATAAAAAATAAATAAAATACATAGATAATAAATAAATCAATGACGTGAAACAAAATAAATTTATTAGAAAAAATAAAGTAACCAAATAATGCACCAATAATATAATAAAATATATAAATTATTAAGAACAATAAATTAATCAATAAATATATGTTTTCATTAATAAGACAAACAAAATAAACAATAAATGAATAAATAAATATAACAAAGAAAATTAACAAATAAATATATAAATAGATACATAAGCAAACAAATGAAAATAACTAAAAACAAAACATAAAACAGCAAACAGATAAAGAAATCAACCAATGAAATAAATATAGAATAAGATATAATTTAACATAAATAATTAATTAATTAAGCAAATATACATAAGTTGTTGCTTCGTGTTTCTGTAATAGGTAACCCGCAGCCCCAATGTAATGGGCAACGGTTCCCGGGCTCTCTTGTATCTCTCTCTCTCTCTCTCTATCTACCTCTCTCAAAAAATAATAGATAAATAAATAAATAAATAAATAAATGAAATAAATAAGTGTGTTTCTCTGTCAGCGGATAACAAGGAGGAAGAGAGAAGGGGGAGGAGGAGGAGAGTAGTCACCGTTTGTCACTGTAGACAAAATAGAAACATTGCATCTCCAAATCCTCCCAAAAGGGGGATGGGGGGGGGAGTTTAGTTGGGGTTATAAGAACCTCCCCCACCATAGTCAAAGGAGGAGGGGGAAGGAGGCCAATCCGAAGTTATTAATGCAAACTTTCGTCCCTAGGAGGAACGGATTTTGCATAATCCCCACCCCTCCCCCTCCCCCCTTTTGTCATCCCCCTCCCCCTCCCCCAGAACTTTGTGCCGCGTTCGGACTAGTCCCCCCCCCCCCACCGCCCCCGAAGACACTCCCGGATCCGAATGTTTTATCAATTCATATCTTTTATGTTCCTCCCGGAACGAGTTTTGGAGTCGAGGAGTACGATTTCAGGAGATGAGGATGCTGAAGCATGAAGTCCTCTTTTTACGTTATTATTATTGTTATTATCATTTATTATTATTACTATTATTATTATTATCATAATTATTATTATTATTACTAGTATTATTATTATTATAAATTATTACTTTTATTATTATTATTATCTTTGTTATTATCATTAGTCAATTATTACTTTTATTATTATTAATTATCATTATTATTATTATTATTATTATTATTATTATTATTGCAAGTATAGAAAATGGCGGACCCGTATCACTTATTCTATTTATCAATTTTATTTTATTTCATTTTATTAATCTATTTATTCGTTTATTGGTTGATTGACTGAATGATTGGTTTATTTTATGTATTTATTTTCTCTATTCGTTTCAAATGCTGTTTATATCCCACGGGTAAAACTCGTTTTCTTAAGCTCGTGGGGTTCCTCTGTTTCCCGTACTCAAACAACAACAATCTCACAACCTCAGGAAGATAGGCCGACACTCTGTTTCTGGACTGAGCCTGGGGTCTCGACCAAGAGATTCGTGGATCCTAACAGTGGCCACAGCATGTCTTTTAAGCACAGAACCTATGACCCCCGATTTGAACTAGAAATTTATTTATTCTTTTTTTTTTCTTTTTTTTTATAGTGATAGACAACCATATTTGGTAACACTTAGTATAGGCTTTCCTTGAGTGAATAGAATCACCTGCGGAATCATGCTTAAGTTGGGTTTAGGCTTTGTTCACACTAGCGGTAGATGATGACGTCAACTGAAATATTGTATCGTTCACTAGGTACGGGTACTGGTATATGTAGATTCGTATTAAGTTTATACCATTTTATTCAAAGCTTTCAGGTTTTGCAGTTATGGTATATACACTGTCAACTGTTAAATAGAACGATACATTAATATAACTGTTTATCACACCACTTCTTGTTGCACAACACCCGTCATCGTCCCAACTCCTCGTCTCGGCCACGTTACCTTGGTGGTCATTGGCCGGAAGTGACATCTCAGCACTTTATTGTGTTGGGTTTAGTCTTTAGTCTTTACATTAATTTCGAGAAGGTCCGTTGTCTCACATGGGTGGTGCAACTGCATTGATTATGTATTGTTGTCTATTATCATACATGTTAATTATATATCCAGGGGAGGATCGTTAGTATACGTAATTTGTGTTTTGTGTTTGTTTGGTTACTCGGATGTTCATGTGCGTTCGTATGTCTGTTTGGTGGTCGAGTTGTTGTTGCAGACCCGAAGATTGCTGACTTAATTCTTAGTCAGCTAGAAGGGCCTGACATTGAGTGGGTGAGTGAGTGAGGGAGTGAGTGAGGGAGTGTGAGCGAGTGACGTTACTCATCATGTATATGGTGGCGTATACATATCGCTCTCCCCCTGGGGTTAGGTGGCTCCCGGCACCTAGGGTACATGGTTTACAAAAGTATTTATATGGGTAATACATCGAGAAAAAAAAATTCAGAGACACAAAATCCTGTGGGGTTAAAAATGTGCAGATGGGGGGGTGTTGTTGAAGTGAATCTGAGGTCCCAAGGGGGATCATGAACTGTAATTAAGGGGGTAGCGATGTTGTGTCTCAGAAGTGTAACGTTGTGTCTCACCAGATTACATGTTCTATTGGATTTCACATACACTGTTTAATTCACTTTTTAAATGTTATTGTTTTTATGGTTTAACACTATCACTGTTGGGAGTGTTGTTTTTCTAGACACTGTTCTATGGTCAGTTTGGTGTGTCACATTGCACTTGTTTTATTTCATAGTATGGATATATAGTTTCTGTATGAATTTTTATAGTATTTAAGATATTGGGTGAGACACAAGAATAAACTTAATCTAGGTTTACAACAATTTGGGTATGGAGGTGGAAAGGTTTTGGAAGGTGTTATTTCATGCAACAGAATATGATTATTATTATTAGTATAAGGAGCATGATTAAGAGGGAAAGGGCTGTGGAGTTATATGGAAGAATCCTATGATGTAAGTCGAATGAGTCCATGTCAAAAGTAGTCGATGTTTAAGGTGGGTAATTAATGATGTATTTACTTTTGGAGGATGAAGGTTATGTCTCAGTGTATGAGGATATGTTTATCTGACTCTCGCTAAGATTATATTGGTCGGAAGGAAGTAGAGAAGTTTTATAGATATGTGGAAAAGAGTTCTTATTGGAAATGGGCCATTTTAACCTCCACTGATAGATACATGGCGTCCTGCATCTTCAGGGGCGAGAGCTAGAGTGCATGTTTAGTTGCGTCGACGCAGAGTCATGGGATGAGACTTGCGTATTGGTGATTGGTGTGCGTCTGTGATAGGTGGGTTGTGGATGGGAGGTGAGATTGGGTCGAGGTTCAGTTTGACCTTTCTCAACTTCTCTCCATGTATGGTGAAGGTGGAGTGATCAGAAGGATCTGTTAGTAGGAAAAACAGGTCACATGCTGTCAAGAAATCTGTAATGGATAGTCCGCTATCTCGGGAAAAGGTTGGGATTTCTGTGAGGGGGGTTATGGTTTGATAATTGTTAATCATTGTTGGTTGAGGTTGTGGGTAAGGATAATATTGTGGGTTTGGAGGAAGGTTAGGTGGTGGTTGGTTGTATGGTGTGGAGTGGGTTTGAACAGGTGGGGTATGGGGGAAGGAAGGGGGAAGTTTTGGTACTGTTGCTGAATGGGAGGGGGGTTATTATGTGTTGGGATATGGGGGTTGGATGGATTATGGTTTATAGGAGGTTTTGTTTGCTTATTTGGTTGGATGGGAGGAATGGGTGGTTGTGATTGTGAGGGGTGAAAGGGGTCTACTTGAGGAAGCTGGTTGAAAAAAGGTAAGACATCGTTCTCATAAAGGGGAGTTATAGGGGTATCTGCATTAGGATTAGATTTGTCATTGCCAATTAAGTCTTCTGTGTGTATTTCCTCTTTGTCACTGGATATGTCCTGTGGTTGTTTTTCCTCTTTGGATCTTGACAGGACGTTATGCATCTTTTGAATGACTTTACTTCTTGTTCCAGTCGCCATGTTTGTCGAAGTATGTATTAGTTAATAGTTAGTATGTATTAGTAGTATGTATTAGTTAATAGTTAGGTTTGATTTGTAGTCTAAGAAAAAATAGTTAAAATAGGAATAATAGGTATATAGTAACTAAGGGTAATATGTTATGCTTAGATAAGGGAGGGGGGGTATGGGATGTCAACATTTATATACGGGTTACATATTAGATCATATAATTATAAATGGTAAAAATGTAAATATGGCAATAATAATAATGGGTTATATATTGTGCAAATAATATATGATATATTGTGTATAATAATAATTATATGTGTACATATATAGCTGGTTAACAGTAGTAATTATGAAAGGTAAGTTACATTTATAAAAATATCTAAGTTCTATGTAAATATTGAATTTTAAACATATAAAAGCTATTTGTTTAAACAAGAATTACATAACTAGAAGAATGTGGAATTAATATTATATAATAAGGAGTTAATTATTGTGATATTATTCTTATAATAGAATTAATTATGGTTGTTCATAAAAAAAAATTTACAGCAGTAAAGTAGGTTACATTGATAAAAATGTATAAGTTCTATGTAAATATTGAATTTTAAACATATAAGAGCTATTTGTTTAAACAAGAATTACTTAACTAGAAGAATGCATATGAATATTATATTATGTAATAATATTAACTGTTGAATATATATGTATATTTGTAATTGGCAGATTAAAGAGTATTACTTAATGATAATTTTTGGAGAGAAAAAAAAAAACTTCTAAATGACAATATGCTAATATAAGTGCGAGATTACATAGTTGTTATATGGCTAAGGTGTACGTGCGTTGAGCACGTGGGTATCTAAAAGCGTGTAGGTTACCTTAAGACCGTGCTTGAAGCGATTTGTATTATGACGTGCAGCTGTGATAATTGCTGACGTTGTGGTTCTCGGTGGAACGCGACACTCGGGTGAGTGGTGAGGGTGAGCGGATGAGGTTTGTCCTCAAGCGATGGCTCGTTGATATTCTCGTAAAAAAAAGGAAAGCAGTATCAGGGATTCAGAAATGGATAGGTAAGGTAATAGTAGTAATGATACTATTACGTATTTGAAAAGGGTGTTGGTTGGGTTACCTTATTTAGAGGCTGGTAATTATTGTTGAGTCGGCGATAACGTAGGTGTTGTGCATGGTGTGGTTTTGCTGCCACCAGGTGGTGAGAAATTTTCACCACCGCTTCTTTTGGAGGAACACAATTGGTGCAGAGGGGTGCGCAGGATGAGTCCTCGATAGTCTTTTTTTCTGGTAGTTAGTTTGTTTCTTTAGAGACGTGGGCGCGGTCACCGCTTGCCACCAGTAATAATGTATCGTTCACTAGGTACGGGGTACTGGTATATGTAGATTCGTATTAAGTTTATACCATTTTATTCAAAGCTTTCAGGTTTTGCAGTTATGGTATATACACTGTCAACTGTTAAATAGAACGATACATTAATATAACTGTTTATCACACCACTTCTTGTTGCACAACACCCGTCATCGTCCCAACTCCTCGTCTCGGCCACGTTACCTTGGTGGTCATTGGCCGGAAGTGACATCTCAGCACTTTATTGTGTTGGGTTTAGTCTTTAGTCTTTACATTAATTTCGAGAAGGTCCGTTGTCTCACATGGGTGGTGCAACTGCATTGATTATGTATTGTTGTCTATTATCATACATGTTAATTATATATCCAGGGGAGGATCGTTAGTATACGTAATTTGTGTTTTGTGTTTGTTTGGTTACTCGGATGTTCATGTGCGTTCGTATGTCTGTTTGGTGGTCGAGTTGTTGTTGCAGACCCGAAGATTGCTGACTTAATTCTTAGTCAGCTAGAAGGGCCTGACATTGAGTGGGTGAGTGAGTGAGGGAGTGAGTGAGGGAGTGTGAGCGAGTGACGTTACTCATCATGTATATGGTGGCGTATACAATATCGAGACCAGGGTTCCGCGGGTCGAGAGCTGTCAGTCACTCACACACCAGTGTGTGGAGCGAAGATCTTCTGATTAAGGCAGAAAAATAACATATAAAAATGCCAACAGTCTGTAAAGTGCAGAAGTGCAATGCCGTTAGACTGAAAGGTGATAAAAATATAATTTTTTTTTGCACTACCCAAAGATAAAGAACTTAGAAATGGATTGAATTATGTGGCACACACAATACTCGGTCATCTGGATATGTATGCAGCCGTCATTTTGAAAGTAACTATTCATTAGCAATATTTCCTGAATTTTTCATTCAATTGCAAATAAATAGACTAAAGAATCCGGTTAAAACATAACTGAGCTTGGTGGAGATAAAGGTCTACATATAAAATCCACGCTTGAGGAAATATGGAAACCCACGCAAATCCAAAATGTAATATAATAAAAACCATATGATGCTTTTATGTGTCATTACTACTGGGTTTATATTCAGTTAGTTGGTGTGTATCAACAGTATAATATCTTCCTCATCTACCTGATCAACATATAAATTGATATGTCATCCCATCTACTAACTCGTCATATTAATATAATCCACCTAATGTGAAAGCATGGATAACATTTTTATAACTTTTCTGGCGGTCATATCTCAGATACTGATAATTTGAAGATAAGAAAGTGATACTGGGTAATTAAAGTAATATGTGAACATCATAGTGTAATTTTAAAGCTTACCATACATACAGATGGTTTTCTTTAAAGTTTACATTTTCTTCCACCTCTCACTCCCTCCCCCTCTGGATTTCCTATGACGTCACGGTGGGGGTGTGAGGAGGGGAGGTGCTCAACGTACCTTATAGTATTCGTTTTACCTTGCCACTGACTTCCCTTGTAACTGAACGGCGGCGGTTCAGTTACAACTGTGTGAACAGGGGGTTAACCGTGAATGAGTTGATCGAGCTTAGGTTAATCTTGTCGCTGACGGTTGAGTTAAATCGCTTGCCGACAAGAACAAAAATATGTTGTTATCATGAATGAAAGAGGGAATGAATGGTCGAGCCACTAATACAAATGACAACACAATCCCAACATTCCAATCAGCGATTCGGTGATCTGTACATGCCTGGATATACACACATACAGACGCACACATGTACACACACACACACACACACACACACAAACGCACACACACATGCACACACACACAGACACACGGGCCCCAATCATTATTTTTCCCTTCCAGACGTGATTGGCCACCGGGAACAATGGATCCCCAATCACTCGTGCCACATCACCCCCAATCACCCAATCGTTTGCGTTTGACCTGGTTAATGGTAAAAGCTCACTCGTTCTCCCTGGGGTCTTGTTGTGCTCTGCAATTCCTTGCAATAAGCTATTGTTGAACATAAATCTTGCTGAGGGGTTCCAACTCCCCCGCCCCCCCCCTGGGAGGGGGGAAGGGGGAGGAGGAGGGAAAGGGGGGAGGAGGGAAGGGGGGGGGCAAGTGTCGCTAGGGAACTGACACCCTATTCGTTTTGCTGAAGAGGGGCGTTCGGTCGACAATCCATTGCCCAATACTTCCCTATTCTCCACTCCCTAGTCCTCCCCTATTCTTCCCACTCCCACCACTCTCCACTCCCTAATACTCCCCTTTTCTTCCCACTCCCACCACTCTCCACTCCCTAGTCCACCACTTTTCTTCCCACTCCCACCACTTTCCACTCCCTAGTACTCCCCTTTTCTTCACACTCCCACCACTCTCCACTCCCTAGTTCTCCCCTTTTCTTCCCACTCCCACCACTCTCCACTCCCTAGTTCTCCCCTTTTCTTCCCACTCCCACCACTCTCCACTCCCTAGTCCTCCCCTTTTCTTCCCACTCCCACCACTCTCCACTCCCTAGTCCTCCCCTTTTCTTCCCACTCCCACCACTCTCCACTCCCTAACCCTCCCCTTTTCTTCCCACTCCCACCACTCTCCACTCCCTAGTCCTCCCCTTTTCTTCCCACTCCCACCACTCTCCACTCCCTAGTCCTCCCCTTTTCTTCCCACTCTCCACTCCCTAGTCCTCCCCTTTTCTTCCCAGTCCCACCACTCTCCACTCCCTAGTCCTCCCCTTTTCTTCCCACTCCCACCACTCTCAACTCCCTAGTCATCCCCTTTTCTTCCCACTCCCATCACTCTCAACTCCCTAGTCCTACCTTATTATCACAAGTACTCCCTAATCCCACCACTCTCCACTCCCTAGTTCTCCCCTTTTCTTCCCATTCCCACCACTCTCCACTCCCTAATCCTACCTTACTATCACAAGTACTTCCTAATCCCACCACTCTCCACTCCCTACTCTCTCAACTACTCCCTAACCCCACCATTACCCAAGCCCTACTCCACTCCTACTCTCCCAACTACTCCCTAATCCCACCATTCTCCACTCCCTACTTCTCCGCTACGCTCACCACTACTCCCTAATCCCACCACTCTCTACTCCCTACTCTCACAACTACTCCGCGACCCTAGTTTCTTCTCACTCCCTCACACTCTCCATTCCCACCTCCCCACTACTCCCCCACTACTCCCTATCTTACCTTTCTTACACTCCCAGATCCTCCCACATCCCTCCTCCCACTCTTCATTCCATACTCCTTCCCACACTCCCCCATTCCACGCCACAAAACGACAGAAAGAGAAGAGACTAAAAATACAATAACGAGAAGAAAGTAAAAACACAATAATACGAAAAGAGTAAAAATACATTAGAGAAGAGAGTAAAAATACAATAAAGAGAAGAAAGTACAAACACAATAATAAGAAAAGAGTAAAATACATTTAAAAGAAGAGAGTCAAAATACAATAAAGAGAAGAAAGTAAAAACACAATAAGAAAAGAGTAAAAATACATTAAAGAGAAGAGAGTAATAATACAATAAAGAGAAGAAAGTAAAAACACATAAGAAAATAGTAAAAATTCATTAAAGAGAAGAGAGTAAAAAATACAATAAAGAAAAGACAAAGGGGATATGAATAGTATACTAAAAGTAGAATGAGAACAGAAGAGAAGAAAGAAGAATAGAAGAAAAAGGAAGACAAGAAATGAGAGGAGGAGGAAGAGGAGGAGGAGGAGGAGGAGGAGGAGGAGGAGGAGGAGGAGGGAGGGAAGGAAAGGAGGAGGAATCAGGGGTAAAGAGAGTAGAACAAGAATGAAAGAAGAGAAAGAGGAAAGAAAAGAAAGAATTGGAATTAACAAATGGAAGTTAAACGCAATAATAATAGTAAGATGAAGAGGAAAAAGAAAATGAAGAGATGACACAGAAGACGAAGAATAGATAAATAAAAAGGAGGGAAAGCTGAGGAAAATAGTGAAGAAAGAGAAGAAAAGGAGAGAGAGAGAGAGACAGAGGAGGAGCGAGCAAGAGAGAGACAGACAGGGAGAGAAAGAAAGAGAGAGAGAGAGAGAGAGAGAGAGAGAGAGAGAGAGAGAGAGAGAGAGAGACAGTGGTATGAGGAGTACTTGAAAAATGAAGAAGGAAAAGAGCGGGTAATATCTATACAAGAGACAGAGATGGAGAGAGAGAGAGAGAGCGAAAGAGAGGTATGAGTAGGAATTGAAAAAATGAGGAAGAGATTGGGTAATAGTTATACAAGAGAGAGACAGAGATAGAGAGAAAGAGGAGAGAGAGAGAGAGAGAGAGAGAGAGAGAGAGAGAGAGAGAGAGAGAGAGAGAGAGAGAGAGAGAGAGAGAGATAGAGAGAGAGGTATGAGTAGTAATTGAAAAATGAGGAAGAGAGTGGGTAATGTCTATGCAAGAGAGAGCGAGAGAGGGTGAACATGAGAGGGAGAGACAGACAGGGAGAGACAGAGACAGTGACTGAAATAGATAGATAGATAGAGAGAGAGAGAGAGAGAGAGAAAGGGAGAGAGGGTGAGAAAGGTATGAATAGGAATTGAAAAATGAGGAGGGAAGAGAGTGGGTAATATTTATGCAAGAGAGAGATAGAGAGAGAGAGAGTGAGAAAGAAAGAGAGAGAGAGAGAGAGAGAGAGAGAGAGTGAGAAAGAGAGAGAGAGAGAGAGAGAGAGAGAGAGAGAGAGAGAGAGAGAGAGAGGTATTAATAGGAACTGAATAATGAGGAAGAGTGGGTAATATTTATACAAAACAGAGAGCGAGAGAGAGAGAAAGAGAACTAAAGAGAGAAAGACAGATGAAGAGATAGAGAGAAAAAGAGAGGTATGAACAGGAACTGAAAAATGAGGAAGAGAGTGGGTAATATCCATACAAGAGAGGCGCCAATTACTCCTACTCCAACAAGCAAAATAAATGAATGAATAAATAAATAAATAAATAAATAAAAATAGATTAAATAAAATAAATATATATGTCGGGAACGTATAAAATTCCCCATGTCATAGATAATTCACAGCCAAATCTGTCCGAGGACAAGACTCAATCTGGAGACTTTTCTTTCAGACTCCAAAATCGAATCCTCTTGCTTGTCAGGCACTACTATGCACTGTCCGGGGCCAAGAATCGACCTGGGAGGGACAGCTCCGTTGCTATGCCTAGCGTCGCTTCTGGGAATGGCCGGGAGGGGGGGGGGGAAGGGGAGGAAACTGAGGAGGAGCAAGAGGAGAAGGAGGGGAAGAGGAGGGGATGGGGAGGAAAAGGAGGAGGAAGAGGGGGAGGAGGAGGAGGAGGCGAGGAAGAGGAAGGGAGGAGGAGAAGGTTAGGAAGGGAGGAAGAGGAAGGGAGGAGGGGGAGAAGGAGGGGAGGAAGAGGAAGGGAGGAGGAGGAGGAGGGTAGGGAAGGAAGATGAAAGGAGGAGGAGGAGGAGGAGGGGAGGAATAGGAAGGGAGGAGGATGAGGAGGAGAGGAAGAGGAAGGGAGGAGGAGGAGGAGGAGGAGGAGGAGGAGGAGGAGGAGAGGGGGTGGAGAAGAATCCCTACTGCCTTTTTCAAGAAGAAGAAGAAGAAGAAGAAACAACAACAAAGGCAGAAGCTTCCAAGAACATTTGTTTTACCTTCTCGCACTCGACAAGTACCTTCCAGGGAACGGGGTTCGCAGTTTTTTTTTTGTTTGTTTTTTTCTTAAAGAACGGGTGACGCGGATTTTTATATATTCAATTAAGGACGTCCCCCCCTCCCCCAACCCCCAACCCCCCGACCCGTCGTTTTTATTTTCGTATCGTTTCTTTTTAAAGAATGGGGACGCTGATTTTTATGTATTTGATTAATGACTACTCCCCCGACTCCCAACCCCCCAACATGACTCCCACACATCCTTGCTGAGGTTGGAGGTTGAGGTGGGGGGGGGTGTCCTCCCATACCTCAATACTTCATCTCTTCCTCCTCCTCCCCTCAGCTGAATAAAATCAATTGAAGCTTAGTAAAATGAAGTCTTTAAAGGAGGGAGAGAGAGAGAGAGAAGGGGGAGAAAGGGGAGAGAGAGAGAGAGAGATAGAGAGGAGAGAAAGAGAGAGAGAGAGGGAGAGAGAGAGATAGAGAGGAGAGAAAGAGAGAGAGAGAGGGAGAGAGAGAGATAGAGAGGAGAGAAAGAGAGAGAGAGAGGGAGAGAAGGGGAGAGATGGAGAGAGAGAGCACGAGAGAGAGAGAGAGAGAGAGTGAGTTTAACCAATGTCTATCGAGTGCGGGGACTCGAACTCAGCTGAACATAATCATTATACATTAGAGAGAATAAAATAATATAATTGAATTGAAAGGTTAACTTGGGGCGTATGTGTTAACACTACCTAATGGCGTTATCATACCAGATTGTTTTCCTTCAACCTTCAATCAATTGACGATACCGCCCACCTCCAACCCTTTCCCCACCCCCCATAAAATCACTGAGGCAATCTATTTCAATTTCTCAACAATTTACTTAGAATGTCATTTGTTATGCTGGAGCAAAATTATTTTTCTCCAGTATATCAGATTCTCCAACAATCGGAGGAAAATTAGCCCAGTGTGATAACATCTCCACCCATTGACGACGGAGATATTGACTCGAATGCCGGCAGGCGATTTTATTCAGCCAGGGATCCTAGCTTTTGGTTTGAGGTTTCCCCCCACCTCAGTTAACCCGTATCCGCCAACGATCCTCATCTATTTTTCTCTCTGCAGCCAGGTGATTCTAATCAGCCAAAATAAAATATATAAATACATCTCCCTGAGGTCTTTAAACCCAGTCCATAGCGAAGGGGTCTTTGATTACGTGTGTGTATCTGTGTGTATGCGTGTGTGTGTATGTGTGATTCACCTTGGTCTTTGGATCACGTGTTAGACTCGTGATCGACAGCTATTTCCCTCCCGGAAGAGAGCTCAGAGTTCGTATGACCGATCTATGGGTAATGCTATGACCTTTTCACACACACACACACCCAACTCCACGCCCATGAGAATTGGAGTAACGACTCGAAGCGCAGCGATACTGAAATAATTTCAGCCCAGGGCAGGATTCGAACCCAGTACCACCGGTACCGCCGTGCTGAGAGTCTGGGACTCTACCAACCGCGCCACCGAGTCGTGTGTGTGTGTGTGTGTGTGTGTGTGTGTGTGTGTGTGTGTGTGTGTGTGTGTGTGTGTGCGCGTGTGTGATGGCTGCCGCCAGGCGATTTTATTCATCTTTGTGGCCCACCAACGGAACATAAGCGGTTGTGGCCTCAGCATTGTCCCCGTTCGTGGAAAAGGGGATTTTCTTGTTTGCAAAAGTTATGCATTTCCCTTTGATATTTACAAAGTGTCTTGTGCATATGTGTATATAAGAATACGGTATTGTGTGTTGGTGTGTGTATGTGTTTATGAGAGAAACAGGGAGAGGGGGAGAGAGAAAGAGAGAGAGAGAGAGATACAGAGAATATAAGGTTACGGCATTGTGTGCTGTGTGCGTGTGTGTATGAGAGAGAGAGAGAGAGAGAGAGAGAGAGAGAGAGAGAGAGAGAGAGAGAGAGAGAGAGAGAGAGAGAGAGAGAGAGAGAGAGAGAGAGAGAGAGAGAGAGAGAGGGTGGAGAAAGATATATAAAGACACAGAGAATACAAGGGTACGGTATTTTGTGCTGGTGTGTGGGTGGGTGTGTATGAAGGAGGGAGAGAGAGGGAGAAAAGAGAGGAGAGAGAGAGAGAGAGAGAGAGAGAGAGAGAGAGAGAGAGAGAGAGAGAGAGAGGGGGGGGGGATCGGAGAGAGAGGGAGAGACAGAGGGAGAAAGATAGATAGATAGATGGAGAGAGAGAGAGAGAGAGAGAGAGAGAGAGAGAGAGAGAGAGAGAGAGAAAGAGAGAGAGAGAGAGAGGGGGGGATCGGAGAGAGAGGGAGAGATAGAGGGAGAAAGATAGATAGATAGATAGATAGAGAGACGGGAGGAGTGTTAATAATAATCATTCATGTATCTGTCGATGTTTATATATGTATGCATCTGACTATGCATATTATATATGTGTGTGTGTGCAGCAGAATGTGATAGGAAGATGAACATAGATTACCGGAGAGAACAAAACTGCAGAAACCGAATGAAATGAAACAATAGAGAGCAAAGATTACTAAACATGAGACGACCAAGAGAGAATAGTAAAGATATAATATGGTATCGAGGTCTGGTCCGTGAAATACACTAAGTGGGAAAACTAAGTTTATATAGCAAAGGTGGAGTGTTTGAAAACTATATGTGTGTTGACTAAGGTTGATAGGGTTTGGTAAATGGTGTTTCTAAATGAGAATGAGTGTACGTCCGTACGTTCGTGCGTGCACGTGTGTGTGTGTGTATGTGTGTGTGTGTGTGTGTGTGTGTGTGTATGTGTGTGTGTGTGTATTCACCTTGGTCTTTGGATCACGTGTTGGACTCGTGATCGACAGCTATTTCCCTCCCAGAAGAGAGCTCAGAGCTCGTATGACCGATCTATGGGTAATGCTATGACCTTTCACACACACACACACACACACACACACCCAACTCCCCGCCCACGAGAGTCAGAGTAACGACCCGAAGCACAGCGATACCGAAATAATTTCGGCCCTGGGCAGGATTCGAACTGGGTACTGCGAGCACCACCATACTTCCCAGTCCAGCGCTCTACCAACTGCGCCACCGAGTGTGTGTGTGTGTGTGTGTGTGTGTGTGTGTGTGTGTGTGTGTGTGTGTGTGTGTGTGTGTGTGTGTGTGTGTGTGTGTGTGTGTGTGTGTGTGTGTGTGTGTGTGTGATGTCCCATACCTTGCCTGGGGTCGATTCTGAGACCTATATATCAATTAGAAATATCGAAGAACAAACCAAGATAGTATGTAAACATGAAAATATGAAGACTTATGAATATATGTACATATACATGTGTGTGTGTGTGTGTGTGTGTGTGTGTGTGTGTGTGTGTGTGTGTGTGTGTGTGTGTGTGTGTGTGTGTGTGTGTGTGTGTGTGTGTGTGTGTGTGTGCGTGCGTGCGCGCGCGCGTGTGTGTGGTCACATTACCCATACATCAGTTCTTGTCTGGAAGGGTAATAGCTGCCAATCACGAGTCCAACACGTAATCCAAGACTATGACCGATATCTGTCATTCATCCATGCTTCCCGAGCACTTAAGAGCACATATGACCTGACCTTATATTATTCATACCTACGGCCGGAGCCGTAACCGTGTCTTTTTGTCTAGGAGAAAAAAAAAACGTGGAGTCAAACTCGGGACTTATTACTCACGACGCTGACTCACTTCTTCTTGGAGATGAAAGTTTGTTTCCCCATCCTCCTTCCCTCCCACGTCCTGATCTCGTATCAACTCACGCTAATTGAGAAATTCTTCCCATTGCTTCACATCTTGATTACAGCATTGTTCTCGAACGTCTTTGCGAGCGTTCCCGCCTCATATTTCAACTAATTAAATCAACAATTACATCGTAACGTTATGGCCGTAATTCCCTTCGACAACAACAAGGGTCATGCTCTCACCAAGCATCAACGGGAATTTCGACTTACTCACCAGGAACCCGAAGAGGCATTCAAGGAGCTTCCTGCTGTCGAAAGACAGTGGAGGAGGAGGGGGAGGAGGAGGAGGAGGGGGAGGGGGAGGGGGGTGGGATGGAGGGAGGGAGGGAGGGAGGGGGGTAAGTGCCGCAGAGATATGGACAGGCACCCTCCCGACCACAGTGACAATATCTGCACAAACTCGCATCTTTGGTTATGTACAAGGCACCCTATCGTATATACCTTAAACACTATATTTTTCAAAGTTCCATCGGACGGGCTGATTGTAGAGACAGAGGTCAGGGTGAAAGCTTCTTCCGGACCTCCAACCAGTCGACATCGAGTCGGGTACATTATCTCAAGGGATATATATATATATATATATATATGTATATATATATATATATATATATATATATACATATATACATATATATATATTATATACATATATGTGTGTGTGTGTGTGTGCGCGTGTGTGTATGTGTATAAATATATATATATACATATATATATATATATATACATATTTATATTTATACAAATTATGCTACAAGTGCAATATTCTTCTTGTTCAAAGCTTTTCCAATTAAAGACACGAGCTGTTTAAGTTTAATCAGCTTAACAAGGCTTTGATTTCCCTCCTCTTCTTTGCTCTCTTCGCCCGTCTGTCTATCTTCTCTCGCTCTCTTTTGAGATGGCCGTGAAATCGGGCCTTCTTATGGAGGATTATAAGAAGGGAGGAGGATTTGGGGGACGGGCTATTTTCACGGTAATTCGCGAAATTTAATGACGTATTCGTATTTGGCGGTGAGTTGAGAACACGTTCTTCAGGGTTCTGTCGCTGAAGAATACAGTACCTTTAGCGTTCGGTTAAGGTGTTATCACACTGTGCTATTTTTCCCTCGACTGTTTGAGAATATTTGCATCTTGCAGTTTTCGGGAATGAATCTGATTTATGCTGAAATAAAATAATTTTCCTCCAGCATATCAAATAACATTCTGTGTGTTTTTGTTGAGAAAACAAAATAGTTTGCCATTGTGATTCTACAGCGGAAAAAGTTCCGCCGAGGAATCGGAGGTTGAAGGAAAAATAGCTCAGTGTGATTACCCCTTTACTGGGGTGTGTGCTTCTGGATGTCCGGGCACACGAATACAAGAGCGTCTCAGGGTCTGATCGCCGAAGACTCGCGACCTATTGGTAAATGGGATATTTATGTTCTTTATTGATCTATTGGATGCTCGCTGGCCGAACAGGTTAGAGCGTCGGTACTTGCGACGGAGGTCGAGGTGACAGCGGTTCGACCAAGAGCATTATTGGTCCACGTTAGATAGTCCTCAGTAAGGGGCACCGTACAAGACTCCTGATTGAGGGGAGTTCTCACCATGCTCCACTTTTTTATTTTTATTTTTTTTGGCCTGGGCAGGTTGTGTCATTTTATAATGTCCTTGTGTCTGAATACCACATAAGATTTTTTGCTATTATTATTATTATTATTATTATTATTATTATTTTCTGTTCAGGTCCTCGTAAAGTGGAACAAACTCTTTCGCTGGCTTCACCGAAATGAAGCCGAAATGGGATTTACTTGATGAGGTGAGGTGGAAGACAGCTGACGTCGATGGATGAAGCAACGAGCTGTCCTTAAGAAAAAAAAAAATAATAATAATAATAATAATAAAAAGAAATAGAAATAAAAGACTAAAATCAGATGTCCTAGGTGACGTTAGCACAAAAAAGGGAAAAAGTAAATAAAATATAGGCCTACTAAGACAGAAAGAAAGAAAAAAAAAAAAAAAAAAAGAGCATGTTGACAACCACCACGGTAGGATCTCGAGAACTGTCAAATTGGTCTGAGGAGGGAACTGCTCGTTACTGTCATCACAGCTGCGGATTAACGAACGTGGGTGAGAGGGAGGAGGAGGAGGAGGGGAGGGAGGAGGTGGTGGAGAGGGAGGAGGGAGAAGGAAGGGAAGGGAGGAGGAGATGGAGGAGGAGGAGTTGGTGAGAGAAAACCGGGAAGGAGGAGGAGGGTGAGGGAGGAGGAGGGGTAGGTGGGAGGAGGAGGGGAGGGAAGAGGAGGGGAGGGAGGAGGATCTGGAGGAAGGGAAACAGAAAAGGAGGGAAGAAACTGTAGTGGGATCAGAGAGGGTGGACAATAAGGAGGGTAGGGAGGGAAGTAGGGAGGGAGAGAGGCAGGGAAGGAGGTAGGGAAGAAAGTAGGGAGGGAGAGAGGTAGGGAGGTAGGTAGAGAGGTAGGTAGAGAGGGAGGTAGGGAGGGAAAGAGGGAGGTAAGAAGGGAAGAAGGGATTAGAGATGACGTAGGGGAGGGAGGAACTGAGACGGAGGGAAGAAAGGGAGTGAAGGGAGGGAGGGATGGAGGGAGGGTGGAGAGAGGGGAAGGAGGGATGGAGGGGAGAAAGGGAGTGAAGGGGGAGGGAGAGAAAGGAAGGAAGGATAGGATAATTAAAAGACGGGAATAAAAGAAGAGACAAGGGAAGGGGAGATAAAGAGTGATGAAAAGAGAAAAAAGAGGAGGTAGAAAAGAGAGGGAGATTATACATGAGAGAGAGGATGAGTCACATGAAGAGGGGAGGTTACTCTCTCTTTCTCTCTCTCTCTCTCTCTCTCTCTCTCTCTCTCTCTCTTTCGAGTGGAGACGAGTCTCCAATCATAAAATAAAAAATCTGCGTGACTCTGGTCCATAGGGATATCATGAAAGTCTATGAAATATGAAATAGATTAAATTTCATATAGTCAATATCCCATACAAGGTGGGGGTAGGGGGCAGAGGTAGGGGCGGGTGATTGAGAGGGGGACAACTGGATGGGGGAGGGGGAAAGGGGGAAAGGGGGGAAGGGGGGAGGTCCCGAGTGATGGTCCAAAGGCACAATACCACTGAACCACGATGGCTCAATTTGTTAGACTGTTCAAAAGAAAGTTCATTTGTCAAGTGTGATGGAGGGTGGGATGGGGATGGGGGGAGGAGGACGAATAGTAGTAGGAGGAGGAAGAGGAGGGAGGAGGAGGAGGTAGGAGTAGGAGGAGATAAAGGTGGAGGAGGAGGAGGAGAAAGAGGTGGAGGGAGGAGGAGGAAAAGGAGGTGAGGGGGAGGAGGGGGAGGAGGAGTAGGAGTAGGAGAAAGAGGTGGAGGAAGGCGGAAGAGGAGGAAAAAGAAGAGGAGGAAGGGATGAAGGAGGAGGAGAAAGGGAAGAAAGAGGAGGAGGAGGAGGAGGAGGAGAAAGAGGAGGAAGGGTAGGAGGAGGAGGGTGGAGGAGGAGGAAGAAGAAGAGGAGGAAGGGACGAAGGAGGAGGAGGAAGGGAAGAAGGAGGAGGAGGAGGAGGAGGAGGAGGAGGAGGAAGGGGAGAAAGAGGAGAAAGGGTAGGAAGAGGAGGAGGGCGGGATAGGGAAGTTGAGGGAAGGGAGTTGGGCGACACTCCCGAGAAGAGGACGGGGAGTTGAAGGAAGAACGTAGAAAGGCCTGGATGTTGGAGAGGTGGGGGAGGAGGGGAGGAGGTGAGGAGAAGGGGGGAGGTGGAGGAAGGAGGGAGAATTATAGTGAGGAATGTGTTTCTCCAAAATGGGGGAAGAAGTTATGGAAGGAAAGGAAAACGAGGAGGTGGAGAAAGTGGATAATGAAAAAAAAGGGAGGGGAAGGAGGAAGAGGAGGAGGAGAAAGTGAATGATGAAAAAGAAGAAGGGGAGGGGGAGAAGGAGGAGGAAGAGGATAAAGCGAAGGAATAATAGATTCTGTATATTCAACTGTAATTAATATAAATAGAGCTATTTGATTCAATTGATTTTTCGGATCCTGTTCTTTAAGAAATTTTGAGTTCCCGAAGACTTTCTTCAGCTCGAGGTCCAATCTCTCCTACCGAGGCTGAATTAGATCGTTTGTTCTTGGCCAGATCAAAATATATAATGTATGTCATTATATGAAGGTTTGTTATTAGTAGAGGATTATAAGGGGGAAAGAGGGGAGGGTGGGGGAAGGAAGAGGGGGGGAAGTTTGGGGATCTCTCAGGTGGGGGGGAAAGACAAAGTTTAGAGACTTGGGGGATTAATAGAGAGTAGGGATGAGTTATTTTGGGGTGGATGTTGGGGAGAATATACAGAGGAGGGAGTATGGGGGGAGGGTGTTGAGAAATAGGGAGATAGGGAAAGGCTGTGAGGGAAAGGGTAAGGACGTGGTGAGGAAGTGTTAAAGGTAAAAGAGGGAAAGAAGAAAGGTAAAATAGGATGATGGGGTTGGAAATTGAGAAAAATGGTAAGAAATGGGGAGGAGAGTCAGGGAAATTGGGAAGAAGAAGGAAAGGATGGGGATGAGGGAGATTGAGGGAGAATGGGAAAAGAGGTTGGGGAAGAAAGATTGGGGAAGGTGCGATAATGAAATTGAATTATATTATAAATTTAACTTTTAATTCAAGTTTGAAGACATCGCTTCAGTTTTATTAAACCAAGTTTAAACCAAACTGATTCATCCCGCCCTCTTCAAAAAAGGGGGCGGGGGAAATATTGCGCAATAATATTGATTGTGTAGGTCCTGCTTAAGGCGTGCATGGCAGTGGAAGGTTGAAGTAGACATGTGTTCATGTAGACACAAGACACGAACCAAGACAGTCACCCACCCGGACACATTTTAGTCACAATACAGACACAACATACACATTAACCATTTATTTCACTCAGTACTTTACGTAACCAAGTGTGTGTGGAGCACAGTTAAACATAAACTCCAATAAGAACATAAAAATAAAGGAGACTGCAAGAGACCATAAGGCCTACACTAGGCAGCTCCGTATCCATCACCACCTGTCGTCCCCATCCATAAAGTTGTCTAATCGTTTTTTAGAACAACTGATAGTTTCAGCGCTTACTACATGGTTACTAAGTTTATTCCATTCATCGACCACCCTATTAGCAAACCAATTCTTGCCTATTTCCTTCTTCAATCTAAATTTGTCCAGTTTATACCCATTACTGCGCGTCCTACCCTGTTGTTTTATTATGATGACCTTGTTTGCATCTCCCTTGTTATAGCCTTTGATCCACTTGAACACTTCTATTAGATCACCCCGCACTCTACGTCTTTCCAGAGAGTGTAAGTTTAGGTGCCTAAGCC
>NC_134818.1:32803229-32830729 GCF_046742065.1 Oratosquilla oratoria
AATTGGAAAAAGGACGAGCCGAGGATTCGAACCCAGCTAACCCGTAACAAAGTTACAGTGACGGGTTAGCTGGGTTCGAATCCTCAGCTCGTCCACGTTTCAATTTCCAACGGATGCCTTCATCGAATTAAAAGTGATTTGTGGTTAAAAAAAGATATTAATTGATCACTGGGAACCATTCAGTGTATATATATATATATATATATATATATATATATATGTGTGTGTGTGTGTGTGTTTGTGTGTGTGTAGATGTAGATGAGAAAATATTGACAGACGGTTTAATAATTGTAGAGACAGAAGAGGCTATTCTTCACAAGAGGGGGAAAAAGTCCATCTTTGGAAAAAGATACATACAGTATAATGATCTAGAACGTTTTTCAAACTTTTTTTTACTGCGACCCACAGCAAGAACCACATTTTACATCGCGACCCATAATACTTAGGTATATATATATATATATATATATATATATATATATATATATATATATATATATATATATATATATATATATATACTCGTATATATATCAAGGACTACTATTACACAGGACGTGCGCACCCAGACCCCTGGGTCCGCTAGCGGAGGCCATTGCTTTCTTTGTAACCTAACATTTTATATTGGACAAATATATCAAAACTAGAAAAATAACATTGTATATAGGACAAATATATCAACCATTGACTTATTCAATGCAGTATAAGTTAAGGAGAGATACCTGTCTTGGATAATTGAAAATCATGAAATTATGCATTTTTAGCTGACGACGCTAGGAGGTAGCCTGGATATGTAGCGGTGCCACGCGTACGATTATTTCCGCATATTGTCCCATTAAACCGTTTAAATGGCCCGGCCAACATACGCATGGGTGCGCGGTGTTGCCATATGGTGAATTATATTATTCATTATATATGTTTTTTCCGATTATTACGAGTTTTTAAAAAATTTCGGTTGTTATACGGTACGATCAGTTGGGCTGTGTGTGTTTCCCGGCAGCAACCCCTCCCCTCACCCCTCCACCTCTGTGTTTTGAAATTGTACTGGTAAGGTGTGAAATTGTGATTGCGTAGGCGTTTGTTTTACCCACATTTTTTCACGACTAAAGGTGTGACATCATCCAGAATGCCACGAATAAGTGAGACAAAGAAACGCAGAAGCCAGCAGATGTCTGCCAAGATGAAAATATTACACACAAAGTGCAAAAAAGATAGTGGAAGTGAGTTGTCAACAGGTGAGTCATGGGACGCCATCACATTCCCAATATTTTTCAGCCCTGTGTCACTACGTAAGCAATTAGTGGAAGGCAAATTGGAAGGAGATAAAATGGAAAAGTGTTGCAAGTGAAGTTCCTCAGGGTTCCGTTCTTGGGCCACTTCTATTCATAGTATATATAAATGATATAGACCATGGACTAAAATCTACTGTTTCTAAGTTTGCTGATGATACAAAACTGTGCGGAGTGGCAAATGATCACTCAAACCAATTAGGTATTCAAGAAGATTTAGATAAACTACAACAATGGTCTGAAAAGTGGCTAATGAAATTTAACACAAGTAAATGCAAGGTAATGCACATAGGTAAAATAACAGTACGATTACAAATTATTTGGAAATTCGTTAACAAAAGTGAATAGTGAAAAAGATCTCGGCGTAATTATCAGTAACGACCTCAAATCATCCAAACAGTGTATTTCAGCCTCTGAGAAAGCAAATAAGATTCTGGGACTGATTGCGCGATCTTTTGATTTCAAAAGTCCATCACTCATTAACAAGCTATATAAATCGTTAGTTCGTCCACATTTGGAATATGCTGTTTCCGTATGGTCACCGAATCTCATTAAAGACATTGACAGACTGGAAAAAGTACAACGGCGAGCCACAAAACTGATTCCAAATATCAAAAATAAATCATACGAAAATCGACTAAAACACATGAATCTGTTTTCCCTAAAAAAGCGTAGACTCAGAGGTGACTTGATACAGGTTTTTAAGATTTTAAAGGGAATTGACAACATCAAAAGTGACAAAATTTTCACATTGAATGAGAATCAGACAAGAAACAATGGTCTCAAACTGTCCGGAAATAGATTCAATTTGGAAGTAGGTAGAAACAACTTTGCCAACCGTGTAGTTAATGAATGGAATAAACTTCCTGCACAGGTAGTGCAATGTAGTTCAGTTCGAAGCTTTAAGAATCATTTAGATAGATACCTAGGTAAGATGCTGTAATGATTATAATTTCTTATATTATTTGTTTTTGTTTTGTTATCATTTGTCTGTCTGATTTTCATTTATTATTAGTTATATGTCAATTTATTATTATTTACTATTTACCTGTTTGTTTATTATTTAACTATACCTATGCATTTATTTATGTATTTTATTTGTTATTTACATTATTATAGTTTTTATCTATTGTTTTATTATTAATATGATTTTTTTTTCGCATCCGACCTAGATATGGATCAAAAGGTCTCCTGTCGGCATGCTCCGCCTTTGTAATCCTTTGTAATTTCTGTACGTAAGTGTTCACTAATAGAGAATGAAACAATAAAAAATTAGTGTGCCTTATCAAGTGTCAGGTGGAGCAGGTACCATTAGATATTCTCTGGTGCATTCTAGATTACTGTAGAGTGTGCATGTGAGTATCTGATCATTACTGAAATGTTTGCTGGGGTGTTTATTGGCAGTACCGTATATACGGTACTAAATCTACCAATTTTCAATGAGATTACATGTGGAAAAATTGCTCTATTTTTTTTTTCCTGTCCAATTAACAAAAAATATGTATTTAATATACACACTCTATGGAAGAACTTTTATTTAATGGTTTTATCTGTAGGAAGCATAGATTTTTGTGCAGCAGTAAGCAAATCTTTATCAAGCGATATCTAAAAACCCATTTTTATGTTAGTTTTTGTCATAAAAACTTAAATAACTTCTATACTTTTTGCTCTATCTTGAAAAATGTAAATGCACAATGATTCTCATTAAATGAGGAAGTTATTTGCTTGGTAAAAACATATCATCTCTCGATGAATTTTTAAATAATTTTTGAATGAATGTTCTGCTTTTATTTTGGTTAATCTATTGTTTTTATATATATAATTTCAACATTTTTCAATATATTTTTTTATTCACACAAAGTTTGTAGGAGATATGCATAGCTTTCAGGTAATATCTTCGCTTTGTAAATCAAGCAACATGGGAACTAGTTATTCATATTTAAAGAATAACTGCTATTTAGATAAATAAGTAGATAGAATATAAATATTTAATGGATCGCTTTACTTTTTTGGCTATTTTGATCTCCAAGTATCCTTGACATCGTGTAAAAATTTCAAGATGATTGGGTTAGTTTTAAGGGTCCATGACTTTTCGTCGCCGTCTTTTCGTCGCCGGACTTTTCGTCGCCGACGTTTCGTCGCCGCGACTTTTCGTCGCCGGACGTTTCGTCGCCGGACGTTTCGTCGCCGCGACATTTCGTCGCCGCGACATTTCGTCGCCGCGACATTTCGTCGCCGGACTTTTCGTCGCCGGACTTTTCGTCGCCCCAAGCATAAATTGTACGCAAAGATTGACAATATTTGAAATATAAAATAATTGAAATATAAAATTGGAAAGATATGATTTAATGCCAAATTTAATATACTTCTTCTGATTGATCTTGATGAGATTATTGGTAGTAGGGTCTGTCCAGTCACTTTCTTTCTAGTAATAATCACATAATCCTATTATTTATTATTATTACATTGGTCAGCTAATACTATTGATAGTGAAAATTCTTACGGAATTATAAGACTATCAATGATTATCTAGTTGTTAAATTTTAAATTTGTAATGCGTCGCCGGACTTTTCGTCGCCCCAAGCATAAATTGGAAAGATATGATTTAATGCCAAATTTAATATACTTCTTCTGATTGATCTTGATGTGATTATTGGTAGTAGGGTCTGTCCAGTCACTTTTTTTCTAGTAATAATCACATAATCCTGTTATTTATTATTATTACATTGGTCACCTAATACTATTGATAGTGAAAATTCTTACGGAATTATAAGACTATCAATGATTAACTAGTTGTTAAATTTTTAATTTGTAATGCGTCGCCGGACTTTTCGTCGCCCCAAGCATAAATTGTATGCAAAGATTGACAATATTTGAAATATAGAATAATTGAAATATAAAATTGGAAAGATATGATTTAATGCCAAATTTAATATACTTCTTCTGATTGATCTTGATGTGATTATTGGTAGTAGGGTCTGTCCAGTCACTTTCTTTCTAGTAATAATCACATAATCCTATTATTTATTATTATTACATTGGTCACCTAATACTATTGATAGTGAAAATTCTTACGGAATTATAAGACTATCAATGATTAACTAGTTGTTAAATTCTTAATTTGTAATGCGTCGCCGGACTTTTCGTCGCCCCAAGCATAAATTGTATGCAAAGATTGACAATATTTGAAACTAAGGATGTTGAGATCGAGCAACTCGTAGCGGGCAACGGCGCCCGAGGCCGCCGTCCAATCTACGAGCGGCTGGACGAGAGGATTATGAACATTGTAGAGGACTATGAAAACCGTGGCATACTGGATTATCTGAGAGGTATCTCACACAACATCGTGCCTTACTAAAGACCAACAACACCAGTTACTTTACATTTCAATACATATGGACTATTTACTAATTTTACTAATTTTACTAATTTTAACTTACTAATTTTATAATAAATGATTTCACCCTTACAAATTATTACTGTATGATATGCCAATAATAAATTATCATATATACTGACGTGTCAAATATATATTTAGATAATGATGTATGGTTTATACGGCACTGAGATGTATAGCTATTTGCCACACTCATATTATTGCATTGGGAGTAGGAATATAAGTACAAGTATGACATTAAATCATATATTTCCAATTGTCACTCTTTGCATACAATTTATGCTTGGGGCGACGAAAAGTCCGGCGACGAAAAGTCCGGCGACGAAATGTCGCGGCGACGAAATGTCGCGGCGACGAAACGTCCGGCGACGAAACGTCCGGCGACGAAAAGTCGCGGCGACGAAACGTCGGCGACGAAAAGTCCGGCGACGAAAAGACGGCGACGAAAAGTCGTGCTCCCTAGTTTTAATGTGTTTAGATCTGGCAGAGGTATCTCCCCTTGATACAAACTTTTATAGTGAAATAATAAACTATTTTTAAGGCACTGTTATGCTTTGAAATGCCAATTTTAGCCGGACTTAACAGGTATTATTGTATGAGGTTAGTGGACACCAGGATTGGCGATTTTTTTTATTGATTTATTTTTTTATTTTATCTTTTAAAAAAAAAATATTTTTTTTATTCATATGAGATTTGATTTAAATAGATCTTTTTTATAGATTTTAAATATTGTGGGATTGCTATCTGATATGCGATCTGATTGCTAAATAACATCTTTAGCACATCAATACAAGGAGCAGTGTTATATAGACTTGCCACAAGTATACAAGGAACGGTATAAGCCGTATGTGAGGACAGTATGCTCAGGTTCACTCGATTCCTCCAAGAGTTTTCTCATCTTGGTGACATTTGCTGCATTGTCTGTCACAACACTTCCAATGTGACAACCAAAATATTGTTCAGCCTTATTGATCGAATTTTGTACAAGATGTAGAAGATATTCAGCAGTGTGAGGTTTGCCTGATGTGTCTATTGTGTCAACTAAATAAATCTGACTAGTGGATGTTGTTAGAGTGACACATATTATGGTCTCATTATAAGAACATATGAATAAAGGAGACTGCAAAAGACCATAAGGCCTACACTAGGCAGCTCCGTATCCATCACCACCTGTCATCCCCATCCATAAAGTTGTCTGATCGTTTTTTAAAACAACTGGTAGTTTCAGCGCTTACTACATGGTTACTAAGTTTATTCCATTCATCGACCACCCTATTAGTAAACCAATTCTTGCCTATTTCCTTCTTCAATCTAAATTTGTCCAGTTTATACCCATTACTGCGAGTCCTGCCCTGTTGTTTTATTATGATGACCTTATTTGTATCACCCTTGTTATAGCCTTTGATCCACTTGAACACTTCTATTAGATCACCCCGCACTCTGCGTCTTTCCAGAGAGTGTAAGTTTAGGTGCCTAAGCCTCTCTTCGTAAGGCAAATTTCCGAGTCCATGTATCATTTTGGCCATTCTTCTCTGTACTGATTCTAGTGAATTTATGTCCATTCTGTAGGACGGAGACCAAAACTGTACCGCATAGTCAAGGATGCAAAATAACCACAGGAGAAAGGAAACTTTTAGACAGTAAGTACTTTCGTATATTACATCTTCAGACTAAATGACAGAGATACAGAGTTGGGTTTAAATATAAGTATCAGGTGCAACCATAAGGGGGAAGTGGGGAGACAATACAATGTGAGGAGGGGGGATGACTTTACCCGTATCGACCTGGCCAACACATAAGGCTCAATCTGGCGGAAAGATCTCGGTGACCATTTGGGTTACCAATTTATCACATTTAAAATTACCATAGCTTAAGTTTATATTTTTGTCAAACGTGCCTGATATTAAGCAGGATTCTATTATATTTCTTTCTGGTAGGCTTTTTCCTTTAGCTAAATAGCCTTAGACCAATCAATATGATGGTTGTATAATGCTTTATGTTGGAATATATATATAAGAGTGTCTTACACAAATATAGATGGATTAATAACAGGATTGAATGAACTGAATGATTATCTGAAGGAAAAAGAACCGGACATAATGGGAATTGTAGAAACAAAATTAAAAGGTCCACTACCGACCAACAGTGTAGGACATGATACATATACTTATTGGATTAGAAACAGGGAGACAAAACAAGGGGGTGGAGTTATGTTCCTGACTAAGGATATAAACGTGAGGTGTGTCACATATGGAAAGAATACAGTACAGATGATTATGATCGAAGTGGAAGACAGAGATAAGAAGAGCAGAAAGTTTGTGATCAATTATGTGACTCCAAAAACAGCCTCGTGGGAAGAGAGTGAGCATAAAAGTATGTTACAAGACACAGAGATAACATTAAATAAGATAATGAAAGATGGAGTAAGAATAGTTATGATGGGCGACTTTAATTGCAAAGAAGTCTGCTGGGAAGAGATGACAGTAAAGGAAGGAGACGACTCATGGGGAAATGTTCTACTCGAGATGATTACTGACCATACAATGACACATTGCATACAAGAGAACACTAGGAATGGAAAAGAAGAACCATCGAGACTAGACCTAATAATCACATCTGAACCTAAAATAGTGCAAAAGATTGAATATAAGACACCAATAAGTGAAAGTGACCACATATTGATTGAACTGGAACTAAATGAAGAAAAATACATGAAAAGAAATGAACAATATACAAAAGGAAGAATGATGTATGGAAAAACAAATTTTGATAAAATAAGAGAATTCTTTCAAAAAGAAAAATGTGAAAGAATATATAAAGAAGAAACAACAGTGGAAGAGAAATGGAATATTTTGACAAAAAATTATAAAAAAGGAGTGGAAAAATATATCCCAAGACAAAAACAAGAAAAAGAATATGTAAAGTGCTGGTACAACAAAGAATGTAGGGAGTTAAAGGACAAAAGAAATAAGCTTGCACCAAATCGAAGAAAGACAAAAGGCCTGAAAAATGGAAAATATATACTTGTTATAGAAATAAATACGTACAAGTGTGCAGAGAGAAAAAGAGAAAATATGAAAAAGATGTCATTGAAAAATGTAAAGATCAACCAAAACTATTTTACAGATTTATAAACAACAAACTGAAAAACAAACAAGATTTAGAGAAATCAAAACAAGGAGTTGAATACACACAGGAAATAGAAATGGCACAAATTATGAACAAACATTTTAAATCAGTCTTTACAAGGGAGAACATACAACCTGAAGAGATCGAATGGAAAGAGAAAGTCCCCTCCCATGAAAGAAATAGAAGTAACAAGGAATGAAATTAATGAAAAACACTTCAGTAATATTGATGTCAGAAAATCGCATGGACCAGATGAAATAGCAAACTGGATTTTGAAAGGATGCAGGAATGAACTGGCACACAAAATACATAGCATAATAAACAGTTCCTTGAAAGAAGGAAAAGTTCCAAATATTGGAAAAAAGCAAATACAGTACCTATATATTGAGGGGGAAATAAAGAAAACCCTACCAACTATAGACCAGTTTCTCTAACAAGTACAATAGCAAAAATTTGTGAAAGAATTGTTAAAAGTAGATGGGTAAAGTATTTAGAAAAAAAAAAAAGTGCTAAATCCAAGGCAATTTGGATTCAGACAAGGACGATCATGCGTCACCAATTTAATATGTTTCTATTCAATGCTAATAGATATAATACAAGAGAGAGATGGATGGGCTGATTGTGCATTTCTAGACCTAAAACAAGCTTTTGACAAAGTACCACATAAGAAGTTGCTTAAGAAATTAGAAACTGAAGGAGGAATACAGGGCAAACTGCTTAAATGGATGGAAGATTTTTTGCATAAAAGAAAAATGAGAGTAGTGATAAGAGACAAACACTCAAATTGGGATGAAGTAATAAGTGGTGTTCCACAAGGAACAGTTCTGGCCCCAATAATGTTTGCTATATATATTAACGATATGGATGAAGAAATTGAAAGTTATAAGAGCTTCTTTGCACATGATGCAAAACTATTAAAAAAAGTGAACACGGAAGAAGATTGTGAGTCACTACAGAGTGATCTCAATAAAGTATGGGAATGGAGTAGAAAGTGGGAGATGGAGTTCAATACTAAAAAGTGTAGTATAATGGAATTTGGAAAAAGCAAAAAAAGAATAATAGCATCATATAAATTGGGAGAAGAAGGAATAAAAAAAGTTGAAAATGAGAAGGACCTGGGAGTCATTATTATGAATAATATGTCACCTGAGAAACATATAAATAAGATTTTTGGAGAAACTTATAATTTAATAAGAACAATCAAAGTGGCATTTACATACCTGGATGAAGAAATGGTGAAGAAAATACTTATCACTTTGATATGACCAAGATTGGAATATGCAGCAATCATGTGGTCACCAAGTACAAAAAATGTATAACAAAACTTGAAAGAATACAAAGAGCAATTACGAAATTCGCACCAACACTCTCAAAACTATCATATGAAGAGAGACTAGCAAAACTAGAGCTACAGATACTGGAGCAAAGAAGAGAGAGAGGAGATTTGATAACTATTTACAGAATCATGAAAGGCATAGAAATTATTGATAGAGAGGATCTAATACAATGGGATGATAGAAATACAAGAGAACACGGAAAAAAAATCAAGAAAGACATCTATAGAAGAGATATGAAAAAGAACAGCTTTCCTCACAGAGTAATAGACATTTGGAACAAGTTAGATGAGAAAATGGTGTGTGCAAAAACAATACATGAATTTAAAAATAGTTTAGATAAAATGAGATATGAAGACGGGACACCACGAGCATAGCTCCCCTTCCCGCAAAATACTAGGTAAATACACACACACACACACACACACATATATATATATATATATATATACGCATGTATGTGTGTATATATGTATATATGTGTGTGTGTATGTGATGTGTATATGTATTGTGTATGAATGTATATATATACATATGATATATATTGTGTACATGTGTATATATATGCATGTATATGTAGTATATGTACACATGTATATATGCATGTATAATATATATGATATATATGTATATATGTGTGTATATATGTTTATATATATGTATATATATATATATATATATATATATATATATATATATATATATATATACATATATATATATATATATACATATATATATGTATGTGGCACATGTGTCTAGGTCTGGGTATTTGATATTCCCGCGCGCATGGCGTGATCATGATTGACACTCATAGGCATACGACACACACATACATTTGTAAACACATGTCAGGATAGGAGACACTTTTTCCATGTGTAACGGAGCATAGGGACTATGTATGATAGATGACCTAGCTAGGACAATTTAGTCTAGGATGCTGTTGTATATATCATCTATTACCTTTGTCACGGTGACGCCATGACGTCACGGCATAGTTCCCGCCAACGCAGTTGGACCAGAGACACTATGGTGATAAGATCCTGTCGGGCCAGTGGACGTGAACTATTTGACATTAGTGCTGTACAATATTCACTGTTTTATATTGATAGGGCTCCCTTTATGTATCCAAGCCTATGTATGCAGAAGTACTTATTAGATATAGAAACCTACGGTACTTTATGCATGCCAATACTCGGGTACTTTATGCATGCCAATACTCGGCCGTTCATGCATAACAATGTATATATATGTATATATAGTGAAACAATAACAATTCTGGCCTAATCTTTTTAGACTTAATGATGTAATTTCATCGGGTTCACAAAAAGTTCGGTTCACGTTATGGCAACATCGGAAACCAATCAACCGATATTGCCATATTGAAACATATATATATATATATATATATATATATATACAATCACGTATAGACGGCATTATTAATGATGTTGAGAGTGTACATGTACAGAACGTACATGGTGTCCGCGCACACCTCATTTCACAGGCGAAAGAAGCAACTAAGGAAGCACGAACTGACTTACCTGTGGTGTACTTGGAATTCTAGGAGAGCAAACAGATTTACAAACATACCTGCGGAAGAGAAGAAGAAATATATATTAAGAGAAAGATAATTAAATAATTTTATTATTATTTCTCTGTTTGTTTATTATTCACTTGATTTTTATTTGTTATTATTTATCTGTCTATATTTATTTACTCTGTTCCTATTTCTTTATTATCTAACTATACGTATGCATTTATTTTATTTATCATTTTTATATTATTGTAATTTTATATTTCTGATTTATCACTATTATATATTTTTTTCGCATCCGACCTAGATATGGACCAAAAGGTCTCCTGTCGGCATGCTCTGCCTTTGTAATCCTTTGTATATATATATATATATATATATATATATATATATATATATATATTGTAACGTAATATTAGATATTACGTCATATGTGTAATTATGTTATAGAATTGTGTTCCTTTGTATTACATAACTATGTTCATATTTCTTGTCTATGTATGTATTGTAACAATGTTAAGCAGTAACGCCCGTCCACTATATGTAATCTTGTCTACGTGCTGAGAGAGGTGCGCACTCTTGTAGAACAAACAGACAAGCGAAATCCTGAATAGTTCGGAGCGCACAGATTTGACAGTTACTAAATAAATAGATTGTTCAAGCGAGTCGAGGGTCCTAAAACTACCCATGTTGACGTGTTAACTTACCCTCCTCCCCCCCCCCTTTCACTCACCCGCACCCTTAACCGGAAGTATCCGGCTTCCGGTCCAATGGTATATAAGCGGTGGTAACCGCTGACTCGTCGTCATTTTTCGCTCTATTGATCTCTTGATAAGAATACAAGTTTGGACTCATGAGACGATTGGTGTGAAGTGATCACCCTTTTTGCCTACATTACGTGTCTGATATACATTGCATTACTTTACTTATATTTGTACTTATTACTTATTCTGATGCATGTTCCTGATCTCTTTGTACTTAGATAGTACCATATTGCATACTTATCTTGTGTTTCTTATTTGAACGATAATTTCCATAATCATGTAACGGTCCCATTGACCCTACTGCCCATTCTCTTTTGTGTTGATTGCCTGTAAATATTTTCCATTAATAATTTCGTTTACTAGTTTTATCGCTAGTTTAATATTCCTTTCCTGGAATCTTCTTTGTTACCTTTACTTCTAGTCTTACGAATTATCTAGGCCCTGACCAGATAGTTCAGTCCTACAGTGGCTTCTAGAAGTGCGCTGGTTCTTAAGCACTTAGACGTTATACGTAACGTCTCTTCACATACCAGCAGCCCGTAACAAAGTGGCGACCTTGCCAAGGATATTGGATCAGGTATTTAACACATTCTTATAGAGATGGATGATATAGTTCAAGAATTCGTTCAAAATCCCAAGGTAAGTTTCTTAAAGAAACAAACTAAAGACACTTTGATAGAAATAGGCAAGCACTTTGGAGTAGACATTGATACAAGTTTGCGAAAGAAAAAAATACTTCAGGAACTCGTTGAAAATCTGATCGAAGATGAGATCTTATCTCCAGAAGAGATTACAGCTATACAAATTCCTTCAAATAGGTTAGAAATAGAGGCACGACTAACCGAACTTAAGATTAAGGAGATTGAATTAAAGGTCAGGAGAGTAGAAATTGAGGAGGAAGCTAAACTGAAACAAATGAAAATTGAGGCAGAACTTAAAGCTAAAGAGGAGGAAACTAAACTGAAACAAATGCAAATTGAGGCGGAATTTAGAGCTAGAGAAGAGGAAGCTAAAGCGAAACAAGTAGCTAAAGAGGAGGAAACTAAACTGAAACAAATGCAAATTGAGGCAGAATTTAAAGCTAGAGAAGACGAAACTAAAGTCAAATTGGCAGAGTTAGAATTAAAGAAGGCAGAAGTAGAAGCTAGGATTGTTGATAGACAACCCGTAGTTCAGGAAGGTCGTATAGATATTTCCAAGTATGTAAAACTTTTACCCATATTTTCAGAGGGAGAGCCAGAAATTTTCTTTCTTCAGTGGGAAAAATTGGCGCAACAGTTACAAATCCCTAAAGAAAATTGGCCATTAATCATTCAAACACAATTTAAGGGTAAGGCTCAGCAAATTTATACTTCTCTTTCAGAAGCAGAAAGCGAGTATGATAATATGAAAGCTTGTATTTTAAAAGCTTATGAACTAATACCAGAGGCCTATAGACAGAAATTCCGTAATTATAGGAAGACACCTCAGTTAACATACGTAGAATATGCGGCTCAACAAGAGAGGTTATTCAATAGGTGGTGTTTGGCTAGTGAAACGGACACCTTAGATAGACTTAAGCAGTTGATTTTATTGGAGCAGTTTAAGAATACTTTAGAGACAGATCTTAGGATTTTTATAGATGATCATGTTCCCGAAACTTTAACTAAAGCTGCTGTATTGGCTGATGAGTTCACACTAAATCATAAACCTAAGTCAAGACAAATGGAATCCCAAAAGTCAAAGTCACATATTCCAGATTCAACAAAATACTCTGATCCTTGGTCCCCAAAGAAACACTTTGAAAATCAGTCTAGCCCATCACATTTCAGTTACAGGTCTGATTTCAATCAATATCCTCCAAACCAACCTTGGCAAAGAATGGAAAGGTTTAAGACTAATCCCCCTGTAACTTGTTCATATTGTAAACAGGTTGGCCATCACATTTCTAATTGCAGAAAGAGACTGACACCCTCATTCTCCAATAAGACACCAACTCTTGTAAGTAATATAAAATCAGATGATTCAAAATCCTCTATTCAGGATAAACTACCAAAGAAGCCGGTATTGTCAAGTAATGTAGAACCCCCCCTCATCAAATCATGATCCTTGTTTCAAACCATTTGTATCTTCAGGAACTATATCTCATAGTAGTAGTTCACAACAATATCCTATTTCCATACTCCGAGACACAGGAGCAAAGCAAAGTCTGATTTTAAATTCTGTCTTGCAGAATCTGGGTGAGTCATATACAGGTTATGATATATTGATAGAAGGAGTTGGAGGAATTGTAAAATGTCCATTACATAATGTTTTCTTGCGGTCTGATTTAACAACCGGAATGGTTAAAGTAGCAGTAGTAGATTCTCTTCCCATAGTAGGAATATCCTTATTGTTGGCCAATGACATCGCTGGAAGCAAAGTCATTTCTCCCTTAATAACAAATAACCCTAAGACCTCAGTAGAACCTTCAGATAACTTACAGTTGTTTCCCGCTTGTGCTGTAACCAGATCTCAGTACAAGAAATCTGAAGAGGAGACCTATAATTTAGAATCCCTATTCTCCCAAACTGACCCATCTTCTTCTTCACCAGTTTCTCTATCTAGAGCAGAATTAATCAAAGAACAGAAGTCCGATCCTTCTCTTAAAAATTTGTACGAGATTGTTTCATCTCCAGGAGAAGTTGAAAATATGTCACGAGGTTTCTATATAGAAAACGGAGTCCTAATGCGAAAATGGAGAGCATCCACCGCAACCGCTGACCAGCCATGGCAAGTAAGGAATCAAATAGTCCTCCCTCTTGGTTTCAGGAATAATGTTCTAAGATTGGCTCATGATACTCCCTTAGCAGGTCACTTAGGGGTAAGAAAGACCTTGTTCAACATAACCCAACATTTCCATTGGCCCACGGTTGTCAAAGATGTTGCCCAATATTGTAAAACATGTCATACATGTCAACTTGTAGGTAAGCCCAACCAGAAAATTGTAGAAGCTCCACTCCATCCCATTCCTGTAATGGAAGAGCCATTTAAAAAAGTTCTTATTGACTGCGTAGGACCTTTACCTCCTTCAAGTAAAGGAAATCAGTACATTCTCACAATCATGTGTATGAGCACTCGTTTTCCAGAAGCCATTCCTTTGAAAAATATTAAAGCTCAAAATATAATCAGAGAAATGTTGAAATATTTCACTATGGTAGGATTTCCTAAGAACATTCAAAGTGATCAAGGAAGTAATTTTCTTTCCAACAAGTTTAGAGAAACTCTTGTAACACTAGGTATAAATCATGTAACTTCCTCCGCCTATCATCCTCAATCACAAGGTGCTCTAGAGCGCTTTCACCAAACGCTCAAGACAATGTTAAGAATCTTCTGTGCTGAGAACACTCGAAATTGGGAAGACGGACTCCCCTTTTTGTTGTTCGCCACCCGAACAACAATTCAAGAAAGCCTTGGATTCAGCCCGTCAGAATTAGTCTTCGGTCATGAAGTCCGTGGTCCCCTAAAGATACTTCATGAACAATGGATGAAAGAAGAACCACCAGTTCCTTCTTTGAAATACGTGTCCCAGGTCACCGAGAAGTTGTTAGAAGCTTGGAAGTTGGCAAGAGAGAACTTGGCGAATGCTCAACGAGAAATGAAAGGTCGGTATGATAAAAATTCTAAACTTAGAACTTTCTCTCCAGGAGATCAAGTGTTACTTTATCTTCCCATACCAGGAGATCCATTGCAGGCTAAATACAAAGGACCCTATGAAGTCTTGTCCAGAGCCAGTGATCTCAACTACATAATCAAAACTCCAGACAGAAGAAAGAGTTCCCGTCTCTGTCACATAAATACCTTAAAACCTTATCATTCCAGAGATCCAATTCCAATTTGCAGCTCTACCACAATAAAATCGGAAGAGCCTCCTGATAACCTGCCTAATCCTCCTGAGATTCCCTTGGAAAACTCCCAGATACTACAAAATCTTCACTTATCTGAGAAACAAGATGTAGCAGAACCATGGACTGACCTGTTGAGAAAAGACCACGACTTCGTGTGGACGCCTACCTGTGAGACGGCCTTCAAAAACCTGAAGTCCCTTCTCACTAACGCACCAGTTCTAAGGGCACCCGACTTCCAACGACCCTTTCTTCTGCAAGTCGACGCCAACGACACCTGTATCGGTGCCGCCCTCTTGCAAGAACACAATGAAGTTCTTCACGCTATCGCCTACTACAGCAAGAAGCTGTCCCCTGCGCAGAAGAACTACTCCATACTTTCTAGAACATAGCTTTTCAACAGAAAGTGAAAAGCTTTCCCAAACGGTGGAGGTGTAACGTAATATTAGATATTACGTCATATGTGTAATTATGTTATAGAATTGTGTTCCTTTGTATTACATAACTATGTTCATATTTCTTGTCTATGTATGTATTGTAACAATGTTAAGCAGTAACGCCCGTCCACTATATGTAATCTTGTCTACGTGCTGAGAGAGGTGCGCACTCTTGTAGAACAAACAGACAAGCGAAATCCTGAATAGTTCGGAGCGCACAGATTTGACAGTTACTAAATAAATAGATTGTTCAAGCGAGTCGAGGGTCCTAAAACTACCCATGTTGACGTGTTAACTTACCCTCCTCCCCCCCCCCCCTTTCACTCACCCGCACCCTTAACCGGAAGTATCCGGCTTCCGGTCCAATGGTATATAAGCGGTGGTAACCGCTGACTCGTCGTCATTTTTCGCTCTATTGATCTCTTGATAAGAATACAAGTTTGGACTCATGAGACGATTGGTGTGAAGTGATCACCCTTTTTGCCTACATTACGTGTCTGATATACATTGCATTACTTTACTTATATTTGTACTTATTACTTATTCTGATGCATGTTCCTGATCTCTTTGTACTTAGATAGTACCATATTGCATACTTATCTTGTGTTTCTTATTTGAACGATAATTTCCATAATCATGTAACGGTCCCATTGACCCTACTGCCCATTCTCTTTTGTGTTGATTGCCTGTAAATATTTTCCATTAATAATTTCGTTTACTAGTTTTATCGCTAGTTTAATATTCCTTTCCTGGAATCTTCTTTGTTACCTTTACTTCTAGTCTTACGAATTATCTAGGCCCTGACCAGATAGTTCAGTCCTACAGTGGCTTCTAGAAGTGCGCTGGTTCTTAAGCACTTAGACGTTATACGTAACGTCTCTTCACATACCAGCAGCCCGTAACAATATATATATATATAAATTATATATATACATATATATATATTATATATATACATATATATATATATATAAATTATATATATATACATATATATACATATATATATATAAATCATATATATACAAATATATATATAAATTATATATATACATATTGTGTATATGTGTATTCATACACACATCCACATACAAATATACATACACATACACATACACGCATGCGCATGCACATATACATTCGTATACACGTGCACATACACATACACATACACGGAAGGTAACCACTTTGAAGAAAAGAGAAGCGGAGAGGGGCGCTTTCGTGTATTACATCGAGTGTAATTTACACTGGATGTTCGTTTATTTTCTAGGGTGGGTGCCTTGCATTTATAAAACACCCATGTGTGTGTGTGTGTGTGTGTGTGTGTGTGTGTGTGTGTGTGTGTGTGTGTGTGTGTGTGTGTGTGTGTGTGTGTGTGTGTGTGTGTGTGTGTGTGTGTGTTAAATGAATAATGTTTGCATTATATCGTCTTTAATGTCGTATCGTGTATTGTATACATGAACTTACCTTAATATTCGTGCTCGCATTTTGGACCTAATCTAAGCTACAGCTAACGAGTCATGACAAAGATGGCCCTGGACCGCAATTTGATTAAGAATTGGGAATTCCTTTTTCTTTGGCACAAAATGGAGAAACCACCTCAGCTGACCTGGATTGAGACCGACGTCATCAACAGACACCTGAAGAACGCAAGACGTCACGGCGAAGGAACCTTTGCGAAGGTCTACCTTGTGCCAGCGGGGGACAGGCGAGTGGTCGCCAAAGTATTCAAGAAGAAAAGGTTTCTGCCCGCCATGATCAAAGAAGCCGAGGCTCTGGCAGCGTTGTCAGCAGTTCCTCGTGTCCCAAGTCTCTTCGGCGTTGGCAGAAACCCAGTCACTCTCGTCACCAGCTACGGGGGACGCTCTCTTTACAAGTTGATTCAACGAGGACAGCTCTCCACATATCAGGCTGTCGACCTCGTTTTGCAAGTCACAGAGAGCGTCCGCCTTATTCATCATCGTGGCTGGACTCACAACGACATTAAACAAGATAACATTGTCGTGACGAAGAACAGAGACCTTTGGAACGCAACCCTTATTGACTTCGGAAGCGCTGTTCACATCGGCAAGGCCGTTTACAGCAAGAACAGAACCGGTCACATCACTTTTCCTCACATTGCTCCCGAGCTTTTCAAGGGACGAGGAACTTCTTCTGCAAGTGATGTTTACTCGATCGGACATCTGTTCGCTTCTCTTATCGCCCAGGAAGATCGAAGTGAGGAAATTTCACTTCTTATCGCAAGGGCAATGACTTACAGACCCGAAGATCGAATTTCAGTCGATGATCTTGTGCAAAAACTTTGTGATGTTCGATTCAACATCCTCTTGGACATCGTCACTGAACGGCTTTCTTCACTCAAAATTTGAGTTTTTTGACTATTAAAATCGTCATGAAAATTATCTTTGGATTACTTTGAATTGCGTGATGATTCAACATCTTTACTGACATCATCGTTGATACGCAACTTTCTTCAATCTGGACCATTGGAATTGATACTACAAGTAACTTTTATAAGCTTGGACGTAAGCTTTATATACACTGAAATCATGAAGTTTGAATTTTCTATGAAAAGCAATTTGTCATCAAGATTTGACAAGATAAGAGCGACTAAAACCACTCTCTGTCCAAAACCCGTCACCGCGCGAATAAAACTAATTTAGCAAAAAATAAAATTAAAAATTAAATAAACTGATATTTGATTAAAAAGCAAGAAAGAAACAACAAAGGAAATTATAAGAATATATTTCGTATTGCGATGTCCACACATCTACACTTGAAAAGGCTTTTCCGCCTTGTTTATTAAATATCTAACTTCAAATATCAACCCTTTGGGGGTTTCCCTCAGCTGAATAAAATCACCTGGCGACAACTGGAATAATCGACCAAACTCACGAAAATCAGAAGAAAAACTTCTCATTAACTATTTCATTATATAGCAAAATAATTTAAACACATGTCCCAGTCTCAATAGGCAGTTTTAATTTGTTCATATTATCGACTTAATCGATTAAAGGAGACAAAGTACTGTACCTATCATCAAAGGAAGAAAGAAGAGAAAGAGGTGATTTGAGATCATTGCTCAGACCATCAAAAGGAGAAGATAAGACTGAGAGGAGACCACTTGGTATGGGAGAGAAGAGGAGAGAACGGGTCATTAGCACCAATGGACAAAAGAATTGGGAAAGGAGAAGTGCGCGCCTGTATGTAAGCGAGCGCGCTCGTGTTTTCTTTTTTTTCAGTATGTGCTTGGGTGTGTGACAACAAGAACAATGACAACAATGACAACAACAAAAACGACAACAAGGACAACAACAACGGCAACAACAATGGCAACAACGACAAAGACAATGACAACAATGACAACAAAACCAACAATGACAATAACTACAACAACAACGACAACAGCAATGGCAATAACGACAATGACAACAACAATGACAACTGTAACAACGACAACAACAACAAGGACAACAACGACAACGACAATGACAACAACGTCATCCTCAGGTCACATAGGGTTGGGGTCGTGACATTGATTATTTTCCAAGTTCCCTTTCTTTTGTAAGAGGTTCCTATTTAAGATAGCATTCTCCTTCCACTTTATACTACTGAAGAGGATTGCAGTTAGCAATCGAAATATATAGTTTCGCTTACTCAATTCTTTCTTTAGTCCGACTGTGGTGTTAGTTGTGATTTACATGCAAACACACACACGCATACACATACACGCAAACACACACACACGCATACGCGCACACACTCAAACGCGCGCGCAGACACACACACACACACACACACACACATTCGTCGGATGGACGGCGAAGATTGGAGTTCCGAAGAAAAAGTGAAATTTTCGTAGATCTCAACGCCAACAAAGTACCTTATTGTATTTACAGGGAAGGGGAAAGCTTGTGGTGTAGTGGGAAAATGAGGAAAAAGGAGAAGGGGAGAGATTACCGAGGGAAATGGAAGGAAATGAGGAAGGGGAGAACTTGGTCCAGGAGGCCAGGCGTCTTGTAAACAAGCGAAGGACCGATGATCATTTTGGAGAAGAAGGGATTAACAAAAATGTAAAGATTAGTAATATAGATAAGAGGAGCACAATCGAAGGTGAAGATAATGATTTCCGGGGATTTAATGAGGAGGGGGGATACCAACCTCCCCCAATTAGCAAGACTACAGGAAAAAATGGAGAAAATGACCGAACAATGGGAGAGTAGGTTCGGAAAAATAACAAAGATTGCGCAGTGAGTTGAAAAATTGCAAGAACTAGAGAAGGTGAACAAAAACCTAACTAAAGAAATAAAAGAATTTAAAAGACAGTTAAAAGAAGTAAAAGGTGAGAATGAGGAATTAAAGATAAATAATAAAGAGAATATAGAGTCCATAGCAAAAGGAGCACAGGGTTGGAAAAATATCCAAGAGAACAGTAAAGTTCCATTCACTGACATAATAAAACAGCAAATGAAAAAACAAACTGAAGACTCAGTTATTAAAGTGATGAGACAGAAGGATAATATAGAGGTGGATGGGCTGATTGTGCACTTCTAGACCTAAAGAAAGCTTTTGACAAAGTACCACATAAGAAGTTGCTTAAGAAATTAGAAACTGAAGGAGGAATACAGGGCAAAATCCTTAAATGCATGGAGGACTTTTTGCAAGAAAGAAAAGTGAGAGTAGTGATAAGAGACAAACATTCAAATTGGGATTAAGTTATAAGTGGTGTCCCACAAGGAACAGTTCTGGCCCCAATAATGTTTGCTATATATATTAATGATATGGATGAAGAAATTGAAAGTTATAAGAGCTTCTTTGCACATGATGCAAAACTAATAAAAAAAGTGAAAACGGAATAAGATTGTGAGTCACTACAGAGCTATCTCAATAAAGTATGGGAATGGAGTAGAAAGTGGGAGATGAAGTTCAATACTAAAAAGTGTAGTATAATGGAATTTGGAAAAAAAAAATAATAGCATCATATAAATTGGGAGAAGGAACAAAAATAGAAAATGAGGACCTGGGAGTCATTATTGTGAATAATATGTCACCTGAGAAACATATAAACAAGATTTTTGGAGAAATTTATAAATTAATTAGAACAATCAAAGTGGCATTTACATACCTGGATGAAAAAATGGTGAAGAAAATACTAATCACTTTGATAAGACCAAGATTGGAATATGCAGCAATCATGTGGTCACCAAGTACAAAAAATGTATAACAAAACTTGAAAGAATACAAAGAGCAATTACGAAATTCGAACCAACACTCTCAAAACTATCATATGAAGAGACTAGCAAAACTAGAGCTACAGATACTAGAGCAAAGAAGAGAGAGAGGAGATTTGATAACTATTTACAGAATCATGAAAGGCATAGAAATTATTGATAGAGAGGATCTAATACAATGGGATGATAGAAATACAAGAGAACACGGAAAAAAAATCAAGAAAGACATCTATAGAAGAGATATGAAAAAGAACAGCTTTCCTCACAGAGTAATAGACATTTGGATCAAGTTAGATGAGAAAATGGTGTGTGCAAAAACAATACATGAATTTAGAAATAGTTTAGATAAAATGAGATATGAAGACAGGACACCACGAGCATAGCTCCCCTTCCAGCAAAATACAACTAGGTAAACACACACACACACAGACACACACACACACACACACACACACATATATGATATATATATATATATATATACATATATATATATATATATATATATATATATATATATATATATATAGACATGGATATATATATGTATGTAGGTGTATGTATGTGTATATACATATATATATATATATATATATATATATATATATATATACGTATGTATGTGTATATATATGTATATATGTGTGTGTAAATGATGTGTATATGTATTGTGTATGAATGTATATATATATACATATAATATATATTGTGTACATGTGTATATATATGTATGTATATGTAGTATATGTACACATGTATATATGCATGTATAATATATATGATATATATGTATATATGTGTGTATATATGTTTATATATATATGTATATATATATATATATATATATATATACATATATATGTATATATATGTATATATAGTGAAACAATAACAATTCTGGCCTAATCTTTTTAGACTTAATGATGTAATTTCATCGGGTTCACAAAAAGTTCGGTTCACGTTATGGCAACATCGGAAACCAATCAACCGATATTGCCATATTGAAATATATACATATTATATATATATATATACATATATATATATATATATATATATATATATATATATACAAGCACGTATAGACGGCATTATTAATGATGTTGAGAGTGTACATGTACAGAACGTAGATGGTGTCCGCGCACACCTCATTTCACAGGCGAAAGAAGCAACTAAGGAAGCACGAACTGACTTACCTGTGGTGTACTTGGAATTCTAGGAGAGCAAACAGATTTACAAACATACCTGCGGAAGAGAAGAAGAAATATATATTAAGAGAAAGAAAATTAAATATTTTTTTATTATTTCTCTGTTTGTTTATTATTCACTTGATTTTTATTTGTTATTATTTATCTGTCTATATTTATTTACTCTGTTCCTATTTCTTTATTATCTAACTATACGTATGCATTTATTTTATTTATTATTTTTATATTATTGTAATTTTATATTTCTGATTTATCATTATTATATATTTTTTTCGCATCCGACCTAGTTATGGACCAAAAGGTCTCCTGTCGGCATGCTCTGCCTTTGTAATCCTTTGTATATATATATATATATATATATATATATTATATATATATATATATATATATACATATATATATACATATATATATATATAAATATATATATATATATATTATATATATACATATATATTGTGTATATGTGTATTCATACACACATCCATACGTACACATACACATACACGCATGCTCATGCACATATACATTCGTATACACGTGCACATACACATACACGGAAGGTAACCACTTTGAAGAAAAAAGAAGCGGAGCAGGGCGCTTTCGTGTATTACATCGAGTGTAATTTACACTGGATGTTCATTTATTTTCTAGGGTGGGGGCCTTGCATCTATAAAACACCCATGTCTGTGTGTGTGTGTGTGTGTGTGTGTGTGTGTGTGTGTGTGTGTGTGTGTGTGTGTGTGTGTGTGTGTGTGTTAAATGAATAATGTTTGCATTATATCGTCTTTAATGTCGTATCGTGTATTGTATACATGAACTTACCTTAATATTCGTGCTCGCATTTTGGACCTAATCTAAGTTCGAGCTAACGAGTCATGACAAAGATGGCCGTGGACCGGAATTCGATTAAGAATTGGGAAGTCTTTTTCTTTGGCACAAGAATGGAGAAACCACCTCAGCTGAACTGGATTGAGACCGACGTCATCAACAGACACCTGAAGAACGCCCGACGTAATGGCGAAGGAACCTTTGCGAAGGTCTACCTTGTGCCAGCGGGGGACAGGAGAGTGGTGGCCAAAGTTTTTAAGAAGAAAAGGTTTCTGCCCGCCATGATTAAAGAAGCCGAGGCTCTGGCAGCGTTGTCAGGAGTTCCTCGTGTCCCAACTCTCTTCGGCGTTGGCAGAAACCCAGTCACTCTCGTCACCAGCTACGGGGGACGCTCTCTTTACAAGTTGATTCAACGAGGACAGCTCTCCACATATCAGGCTGTCGACCTCGTTTTGCAAGTCACAGAGAGCGTCCGCCTTATACATCATCGTGGCTGGACACATAACGACATTAAACAAGATAACATTGTCGTGACGAAGAACAGAGACCTTTGGAACGCAACCCTCATTGACTTCGGAAGCGCTGTTCACATCGGCAAGGCCGTTTACAGCAAGAACAGAACCGGTCACATCACTTTTCCTCACATTGCTCCCGAGCTTTTCAAGGGACGAGGAACTTCTTCTGCAAGTGATGTTTACTCGATCGGAATTCTGTTGGCTTCTCTTATTGCCCAGGAAGATCGAAGTGAAGAAATTTCACTTCTTATCGCAAGGGCAACGACTTACAAACCCGAGGATCGAATTTCAGTCGATGATCTTGTGCAAAAACTTTGTGATGTTCGATTCAACATCCTCTTGGACATCGTCACTGAACAGCTTTCTTCACTCAAAATATGAGTTTTTTGACTATCAAAATCGTCATAAAAATTATCTTTGGATTACTTTGAATTGCGTGATGATTCAAAATCTTTACTGACATCATCTTTGATACGCAACTTTGTTCAATCTGGACCATTGGAATTGATACTACAAGTAACTTTTATAAGCTTGGACGTGTAAAAGCTTTATACACACTGAAAAATTTGAATTTTCTATGAAAATCAATTTGTCATCAAGATTTGACCACATAAGAGCGACTAAAACCACTCCCTGTCCAAAACCCGTCATCGCGCGAATAAAACTAATTAAGCAAAAAATAAAATTAAAAATTAAATAAACTGAAATTGGATTAGAAAACAAGAAAAAAATAACAAAGGAAATTATAAGAATATATTTCGTATTGCGATGTCCACACATCTACACTTAAAAAGGCTTTTCCGCCTTGTTTATTAAATATCTAACTTCAAATATCAACCCTTTGGGGGTTTCCCTCAGCTGAATAAAATCGCCTGGCGACAACTGGAATAATCGACCAAACTCACGAAAATCAGAAGAAAAACTTCTCATTAACTATTTCATTATATAGCAAATTAATCTAAACACATGTCCCAGTCTCAATAGGCAGTTTTAATTTGTTCATATTATCGACTTAATCGATTAAAGGAGACTGAAAGTACTGGACCTATCATCAAAGGAAGAAAGAAGAGAAAGAGGTGATTTGAGAGCATTGCTCAGACCATCAAAAGGAGAAGATAAGACTGAGAGGAGACCACTTGGTATGGGAGAGAAGAGGAGAGAACGGGTCATTAGCACCAATGGATCAAAGAATTGGGAAAGGAGAAGTGAGTGCATGGCTGTGCGTAAGCGAGCGCGCTCGTGTTTTCTTTTTTTCAGCGTGTGCTTGGGTGTGTGACAACGACAACAATGACAACAACAACAACAAGAACGACAACAATGACAAGAACAACAAGAACAATGGCAACAACGACAATGACAACAACAACGACAACAACAATGGCAACAACAAGAAAAACAAAAATGACAATAACTACAACAACGACAACAGCAATGGCAACACCGACAATGACAATTACAATAACGACAACAATGACAACAAAAACAACAATGACAACTGCAACAACGACAAAAACAACAATGGCAACAATGACAATGATAATGGCAATAATGTCATCCTCAAGTCACATACTCTTGGGGTCGTGACATTTCTTATTTTTCAAGTTCCCTTTCTTTTGTAAGAGGTTCCTATTTAAGAAAGCAACCTCCTTCCATTTTGTACTATTGTAAAGGATTGCAGTTCGCAATCGAAATATATAGTTTCGCTTACTCAACTATTTCTTTAGTGCGACTGTGGTGTAAGTTGGGATGTACACGCAAACACACACACACGCACACACACATACACACACACACACACACACACACACACACACATATATATATATATATATATATATATATATATGTGTGTGTATATTTATATATACATATATATATATATATATATATATTTACATATATATATTCATATATATATATTTATATACATATATTTATATATATATGTATATATATATATATTATATATATATGTATATATATATACATATATATATATAATATATATATATATATATGAGAAATGCGTGTATTCATATATGTATATATATATATATATATATATATATATATATATAGTATATATATATATATATATATATATATATATATCAAGGACTACTATTATACAGGACGTGCGCACCCAGATCCCTGGGTCCGATAGCGGAGGCCATTGCTTTCTTTGTAACCTAACATTTTATATTGGACAAATATATCAAAACTAGAAACCTAACATTGTATATAGGACGAATATATCATCTACTGACTTATTCAATGCAGTATAAGTAAATATAAACTTTTATAGTGAAATAAGAAACTATTTCTAAGGCACTGTTATGCTTTGAAATGCCAATTTTAGACGGACTTAACAGGCGTTATTGTCTTGTTCAGCATCCTCAGTTTCTCAAGATGGTTCAGAACCTGAGGCCAGGTTATATTCCTCCATCCAGAAAAGATATTACTGATAAGTACTTTGATCTTGTGTATGAAAAGGAATATAAAAAGTGTGCAGATGACCTGAATAATGAAAATGTGTCTTTCAATTGATGGGTGGTCTAACATTCCAGAAATAAAGCTAACAGAGCATTAGGTTTCATTGCTAGGATGGTAACGAATAGAAGTGTAGAGGTAATTATTAAACTCTATCTAGCGATAGTTAGACCCATCCTTGACTATTCGGTACTGTTTTGGTCTCCGTCCTACAGAATGGACATAAATTCACTAGAATCAATACAGAGGAAAATGACCAAAATGATACATGGACTCGGAAATTTGCCTTACGAAGAAAGACGCAGAGTGCGGGGTGATCTAATAGAAGTGTTCAAGTGGATCAAAGGCTATAACAAAGGTGATGCAATTAAGGTCATCATAATAAAACAACAGGGCAGGACTCGCAGTAATGGGTATAAAATGGACAAATTTAGATTTAAGGGGGAAATAGGCAAGAATTGGTTTGCTAATAGGGTGGTCGACGAATGGAATAAACTTAGTAAACATGTAGTAAGCGCTGAAACTACCAGTTGTTTTAAAAAACTATTAGACAACTTTATGGATGGGGATGACAGGTGGTGATGGATACGGAGCTGCCTAGTGTAGACCTAATGGTCTCTTGCAGTCTCCTTTATTCTTATGTTCTTATAATGAGCCCATATTATGTGTCACTCTAACAACATCCACTGGTCAGATTTATTTAGTTGACACAATAGACACACCAAGGAAACCTCACACTGCTGAATATCTTCTACAACTTGTACAAAATTCGATCAAGAAGGGTGAACAAGATTTTGGTTGTCACATTGGAAGTGTTGTGACAGACAATGCAGCAAATGTCACCAAGATGAGAAAACTCTTGGAGGAATGGAGTGAACCTGAGCATACCGTCCTCATATACGGCTTATACCGTTCCTTGTATACTTGTGGCAAGTCTATATAACACTGCTTCTTATATTGATATGCTAAAATGTTATTTAGCAATCAGATCGCATATCAGATAGCAATCCCACAATATTCAAAATCTATAAAAAAAAAAAATCTATTTAAATCAAATAAATCTGATTTGAAAAAAAAAAAAAAAATCGCCAACCCTGGTGTCCACTAACCTCATACAATAATACCTGTTAAGTCCGGCTAAAATTGACACTTCAAAGCATAACGGTGCCTTAAAAAATAGTTTCTTATTTAACTATAAAAGTTTATATTAAGGGGAGATACCTCTGCCAGATCTAAACACATTAAAACTGACCCAATCATCTTAACATTTTTACACGATGTCAAGGATACTTGGAGATCAGAACAGCCAAAAAAGTAAAGCGATCCATTAAATATTCATATTTCATCTATTCATCTAAATAGCAGTTACTCTTTAAATATGAATAACTAGTTCACATGTTGCTTGATTTACAAAGCAAAGATATTACCTGAAAGCTATGCATATCTGCTACAAACTTGGTGTGAATAAAAAACAA
>NC_134818.1:32835729-32840729 GCF_046742065.1 Oratosquilla oratoria
CGCACATACACAAGTATACACTCACGCCAGGCATTTTTTACAGCAAATGTAGGACCTTGCCAAACCGAAAAATAGTTATATACTATATATATATATATATATATATATATATATATATATATATATATATGTGTGTGTGTGTGTGTGTGTATTATATATATATATATATATGTGTGTGTGTGTGTGTGTGTGTGTGTGTGTGTGTGTGTGTGTGTGTGTGTGTGTGTGTGTGTGTGTGTGTGTGTAAGCAAAAACTACAATTATTTGTAAAAATATGCAAGAGACGTTTCTGGTGTAAAACGTTTGTTGATCAAATTCCTCGCTCATCCAATCCCAACATTCCTAAACTCTCTTGGGGAAAAAAATCCAGAATTCAACCCCTATATTTATCTATATTTCATTTTTGCCAAAAAAAAAAATAAAAAATAAAAAAATAAACAAATAAATAAATAAATACTTGAATAAATAAAGAAGAAAAATCTAGTGGAAAATACTCGACTTGTCATCCCCGTTAATCAAGATACAAAAAATAAATTAATAAAATAATATGTTGTCGACCAGCAAGAAATATATAAAACATTGCACTCATAAGACCCGTGACGTCAGTTATCTTAGCACACACACATGTATATATGTACGTGTACATGTTTGTATATGATACGTTCATGTATTAGATGTACAGAAACTCATGTATATGGATGTATATGCATATTCGTATGAGTATAAACACACACACACATATATTATATATACATATATATATATATATATATATATATATATATATATATATATATATATATTTATATATACACATACGAGTATGTACAGTATATATGTAACGTCTATGTACATGATACATATGAACGTAAGCCTCTAGATTAAAGACTTACACGTGTTATTGAAATGCATTCTGCTCCATCTAATGCACCTCACATGAAAAAGGTGAACGGGTATCGAAAGCTTTCCTTTATAGACTCGATATCCTGGTCCATAGGGTTCGAGTTCCGGGTTCTATGGTCTGGGTTCCGGGTGTTCGAATTCCGGGGTCCGGGTGTTCGTGGTCCGGGGGCAGTGTGTTTGAGGACTGGGATACGGGTTTTCAATGTTCCAATTCTGAGTAAAGATCCGGATTATGGCATCCATGGTTCGAGTTCCGGGATAAAGGTTCAGGTTATGACGTCTATGATCCGAGTTCCGGGGTAAAGGTCCGGGTTAAGGCGTCCATGGTTCGAGTTCCGGAGTAAAAATCCGGGTTATGGGATCCATAGTTCGAGTTCCGGGGGTAAAGGTCCAGAACATGGTCTCCACAGTTCGAGTTCCGGGGTAGTAAAGTTCCTAATTCTGAGTTCCGGGAATACAAAACTTAATGTCCGGTTACCGGGATCAGAAGTCGGGAATCTGGGTTTCGGTTCTGTGACGTCACACCTATTCAGACCATTCCGAAGAGGTCCTCTCTTCCATTGAATATGTAGGTTCGAACTCAGTGCCACTTACCTCGAGGATGACCTGACATGTGTGGGACTGACAGGTCACTGGACGAGATGCGAGCAACAGAGAAAGTGGGTGAGCGGGTTGAGGAGGCAGGATGTCGTCACTTCCTACACAAGGATAGAGAGTCTTCTTAAAGAATACCAGAAAATTTTACTCAGTTTACAAGTGGAACCATGCCTGAACATGTTCAGCACCGGTCGTGACCCCTCAGAGGTCACGGGTCCTCCCTTTAACTGGATAGACTCTTTGGAAAATTCCTTTAACATGTGACCCAAGGTGTTAAGGTGTTACTGTATTGAAGGTGGAAAGTGTTTTAAACGAACTCGGTGTGAATTGAATGACCTTGTTTCAATATATCAACAAGAACACAAACACACATGCACGCGCGTACTCACACACACATACACACACACACACACACACACACACACACACCACAAACACGTACAGACATGTACACACACGTACACACACACGCGCGGGCGCGCGCGCAGTCGCGATCACTGACAAAATATTTTGCATTTCAATGTAAAGAAATATTGCATTAATTGTTTTGCTGAATTATACGTCTCGGGAAAGCGAGAAAGAGAGAGAGAGAGAGAGAGAGAGAGAGAGAGAGAGAGAGAGAGAGAGAGAGAGAGAGAGAGAGAGAGGGGGGGGAGGAGAGATAGGAGAGTGAATGAAATTGATAAAGTGAAAAAAAAAAAAAAATTAATACCCAGGTAATTATAATAATTAAATATGAATGGCTGCATATTATTGTGGCAAATTAGCATGCAGCTGATACTTTAGTGTCTATATGGGGCGCCCCTACGGACCAGAATCATACATCATTTTGTCTGTGATAGAAGAAATCTCTGTTCATAGAGAAATGATGACACTTTATTATACTGCAAATGTCCCTCCATTATGCTGTCCCACCACCCCTTGTTACTGCCCTGTACCATTTCTCCGAATTGTAATTTCCTTTTTTCGCCTAACCCTGTAGTGGGGGAAAAGAGTACTACTACCAAGTCCTCCCACTTGAGTGGTATGAGGCAAAAAAAAAAAAATAAATAAATAAATAAATAAATAAAATAAAGGCATAGAGCAAATACAGTTTTTAGGAAGAAAGTCAAGCATAAGTACACATGGGAGAGGGTGGTGGATGGAAGGGTAGTAGATAGAGCGTTAATGGTCTATATAGGAGTATAGTAGGACGGGTTAAGGATGTACATGTTCTAAGGGGAGAGAGTGGGGGAATATCAGGAGTTTCTAAATGTAAAGGAGGATAGGGAGGGAAAGGTAGTTGCAGTGGAAAGCGCTAAGAAAATGACAGTGAGGAGTGAGGAAAATGGAGGAGAAATGGGGAAAGATGAAGTGAAAGCAGCTGTTAAGATGATGAGAGCAGCTAAGGCACCTGGGTTGGATGGATGCCATGCAGAATGTCTGAAGAAAGGAGGTAAAGTTATGGTGGACTAGATGGTGAGGTTATTTAACGTTTGTTTAAGAGAAGGTAGAGTGCCGGAGGACAGGAAGAGTGCCTGTATAGTTCCACTTTACAAGGGAAAAGGGGACAAGTGTGAGTGTAGTAGTTTCAGAGGGATTAGCTTGTTAAGTGTAGTAGGGAAGGATTATGGAAGGGTCTTCATTGAGAGGATTAGGAGAGGAACAGTGGGAGTAATTAGTGAGGAACAGTGTGGATTTAGGACAGGTAGGGGTTCCGTAGATCAGATTTTTGTAGTAAGAGAGATATGTGAGAAAGCTATAGGAAAAGGTAAAGATGTTTATGGGTCTTTAATGGACCTGGAAAAGGCTTACGACAGGGCAGACAGGAAGTCACTGTGGGAGGTATTGCAGATATATGGGAAAGGAGGAAAGCTTTTAAGAGCAGTCAAGAGTTTTTACGAGAGTAGTAGAGCTTGTGTTAGGATTTGAAATGGAGAGAGTGAGTAGTTTGAGGTAAAGGTGGGACTTCGTCAAGGATGTGTTATGTCGCCCTGGCTGTTCAATTTATACATGGATGGGGCTGTGCGAAAGGTAAATGCAAGGGTGGTGGGTCAGGGATTGGAGATGGTTAAGGAAAATGGAGAAAAGTGGGAGATAAGCCAGTTGTTGTTTGCTGACGACACTGCGCTTGTGGCAGGATCAGAGGAGGGATTGAGAAACTTAGTGACAGAGTTTGGGAAGGTGTACGAAAGAAGGAAGTTGAAGATAAATGTAGGTAAAAGTAATGTGATGATATGTACAAGTGGAGAAAGTGGCAGCAGACCGGAAATGAGTATTAAGGGAGAGAGACTGGAGAAAGTGGATAGCTTTAGATACTTGGGTGTGAATGTGGCGGGGAAGGGAGGAGTGGAGGTGGAGGTAGAGTGTAGATTGAGAGAAGTGAGTAAATGCCTTGGGGGATTAAAAAGTGTAATGAGAAATAGACATTTGGGAATGGATGTTAAGAGGAGATTGTATGAAGGAGTGATTGTGCCGACAGCACCGTTCGGGGCAGAAACATGGAACATAAAAGAGGATGTGAGGACTTTGAATGTGTTTGAGATGAGATTCCTGAGGAGTATGATAGGGGTTACTAGGCTGGATAGAGTGAGAAATGAGGAGGTGAGAAGAATGGAGGTGGAAAGGGAGTTGAGAGATAGCGTTGATGAAAGAGTATTGGGATGGTTTGGACACATGGAAAGAATGAGTGAAGAAAGACTAGTAAAAGAGGTGTGGAAGGCAGAGGTGGAAGGAGTGAACATGAGGGGGCGACTTAGGATGAGATGGATAGATGGGGTAAAAGGGGCATTGGGAAAGAAGGGAATGTCTGTTGTGGAAGGACGGGAGAGGACAGAAGATAAGGGTGAATGGAGAATGGTTGAGTATGGATGATGTTGTGATGCATGAGGGGGAGTGGGTGGAGGATGGGGGTGAGGCAGTATGTGTGAGAAGTAAATTGACGAAGCCCTAGGGCAGGGGTTCTTAACCTTTTTTCTCCAATTCCCCACTTTTTAGTAAGCCAACTCTCCATTTCCCACCACAGCATCGGTCTTTGACAAATTCGATTTTAACCCATGCAGTGTTTAGTACGTATATATACGCTTTGCTTTTTTGTTCCATTTTACGGACCTTAATTTTTGTTTTCCCCACTTGGCAACTCCGCCACTGCCCTAGGGGATTTCTCGCCGTCTTCTCTTTTTCTGCATGAGAGGATGGAGGGGGGGTTCGCCGATCTAATGAAGCGGTCTTGCTGTGAACGTGCTTTCTCTTGCGACACTGCTTCTGACCCAGGGCAGTGGACAAGATGCAGGGATGACTCGTCATCCAGGAGGTGCCAAGATAAGAGGGCGGAAAGAAGGGAGTGGAGTATGTTGGGGATGGAATGGGTGGGAGTGGCATTTATGCCTTCGTTTTTTGGCTACCCCCCTTGTAAGGGAGAAAAAGCCTTTGGTATATGGATGTATGAATGGAATCGGGCTATTTCACTTAGCCAGCTGAGAACCCTTACGTATGGGCTATCCCCCCCCAAATTTTATATA
>NC_134818.1:32843229-32845729 GCF_046742065.1 Oratosquilla oratoria
TATATATATATATATATATATATATATACACATACATATATATATGTATATATATATATATATGTATGTATATATACATGTAACTATATATATATATATATATATATACAAATATATATATATATATATATTTAGAAATATATATATATATATATATAGATGTGAAGCACATCGGGGTACAGTCACGATACAGCTTTCAGACATTGAAGCCCAACACATTAGTTACGGATGGTAGTTTCCCAGCGCTTCTATCCATCTGACTCGAAGCGATTAAATATTCAGTCCTTTTGGTGCCATTTTCCGCCATATTTGTTACATCAGCAAAACGAAGAAAGAAAAAATTCAGGAAATGAAAAATAATTCTTTGAGTGAAAACCTTTCAAAAAAAAAAAAAAAAAAAAAAAAAAAAAAACACCGACCTCTGACGGAGAAATTGTGAACCGATTTTCTCCAATATAACTTTTTCTTCTTCTTTATGTCTAATATTCTATCTTCTTCGTCTTCTCTTCCTCCTTGTATCTTTCTCACCTCTCATTTTGTCCTCTCTCCTCTCTCTCTTTAATCCCTGTCTTTGAGGGGTCTCATACATACATACATATACCAAAGGTTGTTTCCCCCTTACACGGGGGGTAGCCAAAAAGAAAAAGGTATAGAAATCACTCCCACTCATTTCATTTCCCATATATTCCACTCCCCTTCACCCTCCTTCCTCCCTCTTATCTTGGCACCTCCTGGATGACGGGTCATCCCTGCATCCTGTCCACTGCCCTGGGTCAGAAGCAGTGTCGCAAGACACAGCACATCCACAGCAAGGCCGCTTCATAAATTCGGCGACCCCCACTCTCCGTCCCCTCATGCAGGAAAGGAGAAGACGGGGAGAAATCCCTTCGGGCTGCGTCAAATTTGAGGGTTCTCAGCTAAATAAAATCCTCAGGTTTCTATCATCTCTTCGTTTAAATCCCCACCTACCTCCTCCCCAACTCCACCTCCTCCTCCTCCAAAAAACAATGCCCTCAAACCTCCAAAAATCCTGCCTTCCTAACAGACGTTCAAATCCTCAAATTAGGCTTCTAAGTATTCAAGTCCTCATTTCTAAGTATGCGTTGTTTACTCTTAAGAAGAGCATACACCAGGAGGCGCTAAGTAGCTGCGGCCGAATCCGTCACCTATGCCCTATGTACATACGCTTTAGGGACTATTGGGACAGGTATATAAACAGTCACTATTGGGAACCGGAGAGGAGTGCAGGACTCGAACCCACAAATGCGGCCGAAGCAGTCCCCTTTGCCTTATTATGCGTTTGGACTGTTGGGGCAGGTAATAAACAGTCACTGCACAGAATCGGAGAGGAGTGCGGGACTCGAACCCATAACTAAGCGAATTCTTGACGCCATCAGTGTACTCATTCTGGTTAAAACTGATGTTAACTGAATGTTAAGATAATAACTAATTGCCGAGAGAGAGAGAGAGAGAGAGAGAGAGAGAGAGAGAGAGAGAGAGAGAATAATGGGTCAAATACCCCACACCAACCCACAATATCTCCCCCCCCCCCACCTCCATCCTGGGTGGCATTTTTCAACCCCCATGGCACCCCCCCCCCCGATAATGAAAGGGGTTAATAATTTCATTCCCCTCCTCCCTCCCACCCCCTCTTTTTGTTCATCCCTCCGTTTCCTATTTTTTTTACTTATTTCATTTATGATTTTTTTTCTTGATCTTTGTTTATCTATTCCATTTTATTATTATCATTATTATTATTATTAATTATTATTAATCATTATTATCATCATTATTATTATTATTATTATTATTATTATTGTTATTAATATTATTATCATTATCATCATAATTATTACCAACTATTATCATTACTATTATTATCAATATTATATGCGGTATATACTGAATTGCTTTCCTCCCATTCTAACTGCTTTCCTCATTCTCACCCCGTTCCGTTTTCTAAGTCATGTAGTGTCGAGAGGGGTGTGTGTGGGGGGGTGTCTTCCATCTGTTGTTTACAAGCTTGACGTCGGGATTGCTTACTGGCAAATATGTCTTGTGACCATTGGATCGTACCGGGTGGGAAAGGGGGGGGGGGAAGAGGGGAGAGAAGGGGGAGAAGGGGGAGAAGGGGGAGAGAAGGGGGAGAAGGGGTAGAGGAGGGAGAGGGAAGGGGGAAGAGGAGAGGGGAGAGGGGAAGGGGGAGGAGGGAAGAGGAGGGGAAAGACAGACGCATAGGGAGAGAGAGAGAGAGAGAGAGAGAGAGGAGAGAGAGGAGAGACAGACGCAAGAAGAGAGAAAGAGAGAGGGAGGGAGAGACAGGCGCAAGGAGAGAGAGAGAGAGAGAGAGAGAGAGAGAGAGAGAGAGAGAGAGAGAGAGAGAGAGAGAGAGAGAGAGGGGGGGAGAGAAAGAGAGAGGGAGGGAGACAGCGAGAGGGAAAGAGAAAGGGAGGGAGATATAGAGAGGATAAATTCGTCCCCTTAAGAATATTCTGGCTAA
>NC_134818.1:32850729-32855729 GCF_046742065.1 Oratosquilla oratoria
CTTTCTTTCTCTACTTTTCTCTCCTCTCCTTCTCCCCCTTTCTCTCTCTCTCTCTTTGTCTTCCCGCATGGCGTTTTCTTTAGTCAATATTAGTAATATTCGTGCGGAACAGTCACTCAGCATTGTTTTGACTAATTTCCACTCTAAAAAAAAAAAAAAAAAAAAAAAAAAAAAACGATAAATAGATAATAACACTAGGTAACAAAACTTTTGTTACAGAAGAACAAATAAGTGTTTCTAGGTGATTTTGGTATGGTAAATTCATATCTATAATTGAATTTGCTCTATCACGTCTAGATTTTGTGTAATATGCACAACGGCAATGAAAAACCTTCAATACCTGTAGCACATGGCACTGGACTTAATGAAACTTAGGAATCCATGGAACTGCTGTTAAGGTGTATCAAATGTAAGGAATACACATGAAATATTTGTTGCGACTTTAAAGTTGTATCAATACTTCTTGGGTTGCAATTGTGCTTTTTGTGCCTATGGAACAGCAGAAATGACAAGAAGCACAAAAAAAAAAAAATATATATATATATATATATATATATATATACATATATATATAAATATGTATATATATATATATATATATATATAAATATATATATATATATATATGTATATATATATATATATATATATATAATATATATGTGATTGGCCTTCTAGAACTGAGCATGTTGTTGCTAAACATAATGTGAAGCTTCCAGACCTTATCGACGCTCAGAAAGTACATCTTCCACCACTTCACATTAAACTTGGCCTTATGAAGAATTTTGTAAAGGGTATGGATCATCAAGGTAGTGGTTTCCAATATCTAAAGGATAAATTCAGAGGAATATTGACAGATGCTAAGCTAGAAGCTGGAGTTTTTTACTGGGCCACAGATCCGCAGTGTCATCAGTGACTCATCGTTTCCATCTAGCCTAAATGAGATGGAACTGAGTGCATGGACATCGTTTGTTCAAGTTGTAAGAATCTTTCTTGGAAACCATAAAGCTGAAAACCATTGTGAACTCAAAGAAGTTGAAATCTCATGAACAAATGGGATGCAGAATGTCTTTGAAAATGCAATTATTATTGTTATTATTATTATTATTTTTTTTTCTTTCTTTTTTTCATCTATAACTTCTTCCCAGCCAGCCCTGATACTGTAAGTGACGAGCATGGTGAACGCTTCCACCAGCAGATCTCCGTTATGGAAAACAGATATCAAGGTTATTTCAACCCAAATATGATGGGAGATTACTGTTGGTTCCTGCAGAAGGAGAGTTCGTCATCCTATAAACGACGAACGAAGAGGAAACACCAAAGTTTCGCTTAAGAACAGCAATGTCCTTTTGCCATAACATTTAAGTACTAATGCGCTGTGGGTGGATCGTTAGGTACAGGGGTGGTAACTCCACCAGTGGAAATCCACAGCCTGTCTTAAGCCAGGAAAAAGGAGGAAAGACACCCACGTTAACATAATTATTTAAATATACCTAAATAAAACTTCACATGGAAAAGTAGCTTAGAATACTAGGCGAATGGGAAAAAATTAAAAATAGGGGTTGTCAGTTAAAGAAAATCTGAACGTGATAGAGGAATTTAGACATCAGATCTGAAATCAGCATTATCAATTTAGTAGGAATCAGTAGATCACGTGTCTGTAATAAAATAATGATAATAAAAAAATAGAATAAAAAATATTGCCTAGTGTGATAAGATAATTATATACACAAATGATAAAATAAAGATAAAAGAAAATAGAAATAAAACAAATGAAACTTAACATATGAATTAAGTAATAAAAAATAAATTGCTGATCAATTTCTAGATTGTATTCTCTCTAATTGCCGTTTAGTCATTTTATTCTGTTTAACGGAAGACTATTCTATTCATCTACGGGGATGCCAATTATCCTTCAGAGTTAATTTTATTTTCGTTTAACATTGTATTGATTAACAAGGATAAACTAGTTTTATTCTAGTAAATATTAGATTATTTATTCATTTCTATTTTATATATTTATCAAAAAAAAATTCTATTTGTTTAGAGATATGATACATTTAATCTAGATTAGGTTGGTACGTAACTAGATTCAAACCATTGTAATCTAGTTTAATCTAATTCATTTAGTTCGTCTTTGGAAACACATACAGACCATTCCATTCGCCTGGAAAGCCATCATGGATTCCAGGGAATGATTTCTTTGGATTCCCATTTTTCCAGTTCAATTTTCTTTCCAGAATCCATTCATTGTCTTTTTTTTTTTTTTTTTGAGTTCGAACTTTTCTAATTCACTCACTTTTGTCCGCCATTCCCACTTTTCACATTCCCGTCGATTCCTGTCTAGATTCCAGGAAATGAACTGATTCCAGTTTTTGCGCCAACCGTACAGGAGTCGGACGCACCGCTCCTACTCTCTCTTTCCCTCTCTCTCTCTTCCACTGTCTCTTTTCCTCCTATCTCTCTCTTTCTCTTTCCATTTGTCTCTCTTTTCCTCCCTGCCTCTCTCTTTTCCTTCTTCTCTCTCTCACAATCTCTCTTCTACTCTCTTTTCCTTATCTATTTCCATCTGTCTCTGCCTCTCTCTCTCTCTCTCTCTCTCACGATTTCTTTTCCTCTACTCTCTTTCCATCTGTCTCTGTCTCTCTTTTCCTTCTCCCTCCCTCTCTCTTCCACTCTCTTTTCCTTCTCTCTCTCTCTCACTATCTTCCACTGTCTTTTCCTCCTCTTTCTCTCTTTCCATCTGTGTCCCTCTTTTCCTTCTTCTCTCTCTCTCTATCTCTCTTCCACTCTCTCTTTTCCTCCTTTCTCTCTCTTTCCATGTCTCTCTTTTCCTCTATGTCTCTCTCGCTTTTCCTTCTCTCTCTAATAGCTTTCACTTTAATTTTTGCTCCTCTCTCTCTCTCTTTCCATCTGTCTCTCTTTTCCTCTCTCTCTTCCACTCTCTCTATCCATCTGTCTCTCTTTTCCTCTATGTCTCTCTCGCTTTTCCTTCTCTCTCTCTCTAATATCTCTTTCACTTTCATTTTTGCTCCTCTCTCTCTCTTTCCATCTGTCTCTCTTTCTCTCCCTCCCTTTCTCTTCCTTCTCTCTTCCACTTTCTCTTTTCCCCTCTCTTTCCATCTGTTTCTCTCTTATCCCCCTTTCTCTCTCTTCCTTCTTCTCTCTCTCTACCTCTCTCTTTTCCTTCTCTCTCTTTTCTTTATTCTCATTCTCTCCACCTCTTTCTCTCTCTTCCAATCTCTTAAAGATTCAATTTCTTTTTTATTTATTATCTTGTTAAGTCTCCTCCTGTTTTGCTGTTCCATATTTTTTCCTTATTTTTTATACGTATTTTTATTTTGAAATCCGTTTGAACATACATGAACATAGATACATGTTAGCAGCCTCCAAAAGGTTTCCAAATATTCTTTTTATTCTTATCTTATTCTATTTCATCATTTTCATCTCTCTATTTCCTTATTCCGTTTTTTTTTATTCAATATATATATATATATATATATATATATATATACATATATATATATATATATATAATGTGTGTGTGTGTGTGTGTGTGTGTGTGTGTGTGTGTTTATACATTCACACACACACACACACACACACACACACACACACACACACACACACACACACACACACATATATATATATATATATATATATATATATATATTATCAATACGATTTAGTCATTCCATTATAACATATAGTTAGATGTCAAGAACCTTTCATAAACATATAAGTTCATTCGTAGTGAACAAGCCTAAGGTTATGGTTAATTACTTGCGCCAGGCAATTTTATTCATCCATGGCGGAACCTTCATTTGTACTCAAAGTACAGGTGTGGAACACCGATTTCGACTTCGCTTCACACTACGTAGAGGTTCGATCCTGAGACTACTGGGCTGGATTTGATAGTAAGAGGCTCCCAGTGTGTGCCCACTGATACGCATGTAGCAGACACCCCATCACCTTTTTCTGTTGTTTTCATGATTTAAATCTAAGACGTTTATTTGTTTGAATGAAATACACAAAGTCTTTCAGGAACTACGGTAAATTGTTCTTCGATATTCGCGAGTTCGACAATGGATTTGCTCGTTTTCAGGTCATCTGAGGTCAGGAGACTTCGGCCTCGTCTGACCTCGAGCGAGTACCTTCACATTCCCGCGGTTTCCGTTCTGGAGCTTCGAGTCTATTTGGATATACGAAAGCTTTTAGTTTTCTCATTAAGACACATTTAGTTCCTCCATCTTGCTGGCCAAAAATCATGAGAATTCTATGCTGGAACTTGAAATAGAAATGTGGAGATATTTGTGTGCGGAAAGTCTGTGTGTACACGAGTTAGTGTACAAAAATGCATGGAAATGGGTTACACATGTGTACTATTAGTCAATGTGTAACTACGTTGTGTATGTTCGTACACATGTACGTAGGGGATGATTCGCATGTACACATAATTACGTTTGAACACGCACACACGTACATACATATATATTTCAAATACATACTAATACCCACACACATATCGGGAAGTGCACACAGATAAACACAAATAAACAATTCTACATGCACACATACAATACACACAACACACACACACAAAACATACACATACAGGAAATGCCAACACACACACAACACGCATACAAATAATACATGCAAAAAATCATACCAACTTTCTCACCATTCTCACTATACACCAGATCGGACTTATCGCCCTATCAGCGGCGATGCCTTACGAAATTTCTCCATAAGGTCATATTAGCATACAGCTGCTTTCTTTCTCTCTCTCTCTCTTCACTTCCTCCACGGTTCTTCCTCTTGACTCTATGACTAGTCTGACACCGTCTCTCCATCTCTTCCTGGGTCTTCCTGTTGCTCGCTTTCCTTGTGGCTCCCACTGACACAATTTAACTGGATACTGTATTTCATTCATCCTCATGACGTGGCCAAACCATGTTAATTGGCTTCTTTCTACGTATTCTAATACAGCCTCT
>NC_134818.1:32873229-32883229 GCF_046742065.1 Oratosquilla oratoria
TTGTGTCAGAGCTGTGCCCTAGGCCTTGACCTAAGGTCAACAACCACCCAATCGACTAAGATTGGACGATATCAACGAGTTATTTGATTGGAATCCTTCGTCTCTGTTCAATGCTTAGCACAAAAGACCAATCTTAACACAAAACATAACACAATGGGCCTTCGGCTCTATCGCACTTGTTTGCAATTCGTTGCTAGGATTTTTTTCAAATGGAATAATACAATAGCGATGTTTGCACGGCAATGGAATACAATGGGTTTAAACTCTTAATTTTGGTGTCATAGTTTCAAGTGTCTTCAAGCTAACTAGATAATTCAACTAGATCGGCCTACCATTACAAAATTAAGAAAATTGTGTAAATCTTCTTGAATTTTTTAAGATACACAAAAAACTGAAATTTTGAGAGAATGACGTAAATCTTTCTTCTCGAAATTTTGAAAATATATAGATAATATTCCTCTCGATTTTTTTTATAGAAAATATAAATATTTCTTTTCGAAATTTTGAAAATATACAAAAAATAATATCGTTTTTTTTTTTTTTTAAATTGTGCAACTTCTTTTCAAAATTCTGAAATTAAACAAAAAACAGACTTGAATTTTTTAGATGATGTACATCCTTCTTCTCGAAATCTTGAAGAAAAAATCTTCCCGATTTTTTATTTTAGAAAATCATGCAAATATTTCTTCTCGAAATTTTGGATTTGTACGAAAGAACACCAGCTTCATTCCTGAAAACCCGGTATACTGGTACACCGGTATCTCGGTACTCTGGTATCTTGGTATTTCGGTAACCCGGTATCCCAGCATCTGAGTTCTCTGGTAACCCAGCACACCGGTAATCCGGTACTCCATTATCTCAATACACCGGTATCCCGGTATCTAAGTACTCTGGTATCCTGATACTCCGGTACTCCACTGTCTCAAGATTCTGGTACTCCGGTATCTCAGTTCTCCTGGTACCCCAGTACTCGGGTATCCCGGTAATCCAGAATTCCCTTATCTGAATACTCTGGTACTCCGGTATCTCACTACTCTGGTACTCCGGTATCTTACTATTCTGGTACTCCGGTACCTCACTACTCTGGTACTCCGGTACCTCACTAGTCTGGTACTCCGGTATCTCACTACTCTGGTACTCCGGTATCTCACTACTCTGGTACTCCGGTATCTCACTACTCTGGTACTCCGGTATCTCACTACTCTGGTACTCCGGTATCTCACTACTCTGGTACTCCGGTACCTTACTACTCTGGTACTCCGGTATCTCACTACTCTGGTACTCCGGTACCTCACTACTCTGGTACTCCGGTACCTCACTAGTCTGGTGCTCCGGTATCTCACTACTCTGGAACTCCGATATCTCACTACTCTGGTACTCCGGTACCTCACTACTCTGGTACTCCGGTACCTCAATACTCTGGTACTCCGGTATCTCACTACTCTGGTACTCCGGTATCTCACCACTCTGGTACTCCGGTACCTCACTACTCTGGTACTCCGGTATCTCACTACTCTGGTGCCCCGGTACCTCACTACTCTGATACTCCGGTATCTCACTACTCTGGTACTCTGGTATCTCAGTACCCTGGTATTCCCGGTATTGCTGAGCACTCGAATAATCTGCCTCACACGTCAGTCTCCCGTCATATTGCAGGACCGACATCGATGCAGACGGGAAATCAATGTAAGCGGACTTTTGTTGCAAGCGCCGTGTTCCAAGCACACAATCACCCCCCACCCCACCCCAACCCCGCTCCCCCCACCCCCCTTCGTCCGCGACTGACCACGCTGGAGCGTTTGCTTCGAGCAAGCAAATGCTCTAAATGCTCCGTCTATTCTCTCGAGTTGACTGCGTTGCTGTTCTCCGTGGGGTGCTGGCTGTGGCTATGGGCGGTTGCGTCCCCGACTCTTGGACGAAAAGGCGCAGGTTCGGATCCTATGGGATATCGATGAATGTCACGTGATCCGGAAGTCTTTGCATGTAGGGCAAAGGTGGTTTAAATGCTGCTGAGCGATTCCTGGTATAAGCCTCTCCGTCTGACCCACTGGCAGGGTTTTTTCGGCTGAATAAAATTACCTGGCGACAGACAATTTTAATATTCGTTATTCTTTATCATTAATTATTTTATTCATTTATTAATCTATTATTATTGTTATTATTATTATTATTATTATTATTATTATTATTATTATTTTTTTTTTTTTTTTTTTTTTTTTTTTTTTTTTTTTTTTTTTTTTTTTTTTTTTTTTTTTTTTTTTTTTTTTTTTTTGAGGGGAGGTCAGTACAACGAAGGCAATCTTTTAATTCTGTTTACCACAACCATGGTCTCGACTTGGGAAGTCTGATCATTCTGTGGGGTCTTCTTCTTTTTCTTCCTCTCCTTCTATTTCTTCTTTTACCTCTTCTTTTTTTCTGAAACCTTGTTTTGGCTGGGAGCTCGTTCTATTTCTTTTTTCTTTCTTTTTCTTTTTACCATTTTTGTCCCTCCTCATCGACGTTCGAGAAATGCAATTGGCCTTCCTATCATGGACGTGATGGTGTTCCTGATCAACACAATACACGTGGGCTGAGCAGTGCAACAACCTCAAAAATATATATATACAAAAAATGAATAAATGAATAAATGGATAAATAAAAAATAAATGAAATGAAACAAATGAAATAAAATAAAGAGGTGATAACCAAAAACGATTAAGTTGATAACTATATAAAACAAAATAAGATAAAAATAAAGCTATTAAAATAAACATATAAACAAATAAAATAGATATATACATATACCAAAGGCTTTTTCCCCCCTTATAAGGGAGGTAGCCAAATAAAGATAAATGATAAAAATAAATAATAAAGCCTGTCTCCTTTGTCCCTCTCTCCGTTGTGGTTACCAAGTCATGTTCCTTGTTCTCACTTCTCTCGCTTACTGACCTTGTTGCTGACCTTGTTGCTGACCTGGGCACTGACCTTACCCTCAGGTGTCAGACTTTTCATTCATTGACCTCCCAAACATCAAAGTTACACAAGAGATTTTGACGGAATGCTGCAGACTGTGACGGAATGCGACAGAACATTGCGACGGAATGCGACAGACTACGACGGAATCCGAAAGACAGAAATGGGCGGAACGTAGTCCACTCTTGCATCAACTTTGCTTAGCCAATCACGTCAACTGAAGTTGAAATTGAAGTTGGCAATATGTAATCTTGGTTGCGGGGAAAAAAGTTGAGCTTTCCACTGTACATAAAACACTTCAATTCTGTAACATAAACCCCCCCTTATTTTATTTATTATTATTATTTTTTTTTTGGGGGGGGGGGGCTGAAAGCGCGGTCCCAACATTGAAGGTAGTCTTCCCCGATTTGCTTTAAGAGAAGATTAAATAACTTTAGGAATGAGGACGATAGGTGGTCATGGACATGGAACTGCCTAATGTAAGCCTTATGGTCTCTTGCGCTCTCCTTCATTCTTATGTTGTTCTTTTCCCTTCCCTCGACCCTTCTGGCAGAAGAAAAGATTAAAAGACTGTCAAAGTGATGATACAGATAAGACTTATCCTCGTGTCTATTTTCTTTTCTCATAATATTCTCTTTTTTAATCTCCCCAAGCGCACAAAACTCTTCAAAAAATGAAAGAACCCTGATTGAAATACTTCGTTTTTTTTTCGTTTTTTTTTTTAGTTCGTTCATATGGCGACATTTGGCAACTGATGACGTCATTGTTTGCATCGACACATTTCTCCTCCTTTGCCGCACAACTGCAAGGTTGATGTCCGAGCGACAGCCAAACAAAAACAAACAAATAATGAAATAAATACATAAAAAAAAATATATATATATATATATATACATCAAAATAAAATAGCATACTTACATATACCAAAGGCTTTTTCCCCCTTACAAGGGAGGTATCCAAAAAGACAAAAGCATAGAAATCACTCCCACCCATTCCAACCCCTACATACTCCATTCCCCTCCAACCTCTTCCCTCCCACTTATCTTGGCACCTCCTGGATGACGGGTCATCCTTGCATCTTGTCCACCGCTCCGGGTCAGAAGCAGTGACGCAAGACAAAGCACATCCACAGCAAGGCCGCTTCATTAAATCGGCGACCCCCCCCCTTCTCCGTCCCCTCGTGCAGAAAAGAAGACGGGGAGAAATCCCTTCGGGCTGCGTCAATTTATTTCTCATACATACTCCCTCACCCCTCATCCCCCACTAAAATATATATATACAATACATATATATACATACATATACCAAGGCTTTTTCTCCCTTACAAGGGAGGTAGCCAAAAAGGAAAAGGCATAAAATCATTCTCACCCATTCCACCCCTGAATACACTCCACACATATGTATACGAAAAAAGTATATATACAATAATAATAAATAAAAATTAAATAAATAATAGTAATAATTAAATGAAAAATAAAATAATAAAAAGAACATGCAAATACAGTCGCACGGAATACAATCAAATAAACATATAAACGTGTGTTGTATTGTAAATTCATTATTCTCTTCATTGGTTGATTTATTCAATCATCTATTAATCTATTCATCTGTTAAGCTAATTACTCATTCGCCTCTTTACACATTTATTCATTTGATGTTTACTTACTCATTCACTGATAATTTTATTATTATTATTATCATTATTATTATTATTACTATTATTATTATTATTACTATTATTATTATAATTACTATTATCATAATTACTATTATCATAATTACTATTATTATCATTATTATTAATATTGATATAATTATTATTACTATCACCTAAGTTTTAAGCATTCAATACATTATCAGTTTTACTGAGACCCCTACGGATCAGAATCACGCATTCTTTTATGACAGGAGACTAATATCCACTTAAAAGAAGAATTTGGATAATTTTTATCTTGCAATATCCTTCTTTTCTAATATCCCTCCCTAAATATCTCCTCTACTATATTTATGACTTCACCTCTTCGACGCCATAGTTGTCCCTCACGGATAGAAGCCCTGGTTACGGGCAAAGAAATGTAATCCATTTATTCATATAATTTTATTATTATTACTATTATTATTATTATTATTATCATCATCATCATTACTATTATTATTATCATTATTATTATTCGCAGAAAATATTACACGCGCATAATTCAAAATATATAGATTACGCGGGGGGTATTAGAATGAATAATCTTGTTATTAGTAAATGGGTAACTGAGTAATAGCAAAAGTTCATTTAATTTCATGTCTGGTAATATTCACTTCATTTCGTATCTTTGTAATACAACTTGAGTTACAGTAATTTTGTATCTAGGTAATAGTAACTAGGTAATAGTATTTGGGTAATGTTCGCTTTATTTCATATCTGGGCAATAGTAACTGTGTAATAGAATCTGGGTTTTAGTAACTGGGTAATGGTAACCGAGTAATATCTGGGTAATTTTTATTTCCCGTTCTATCTGGGTAATGTACACTTCATTTCGTATCTGTGTAATAGTAAATATGTAATAGTAACAGAAATAGTAATTGGGTATTAGTAACTGGGTAGGAGTGTCTGAGTAATAGTAACTGGGTAATAGTACATGGGTAATGTTTACTCCCCTTCCTATCTGGGTTATAGTAACTGGGTAATAGTAACTGAGGAATAGTATCTGAGAAATAGTAATCGAGTAATAATAACTGGGTAACACTTTCCCTCCCTGGAAAGGGGCTCCTTTGACCTGAATAAGACCGCTTGGTGGCGGCTAGGATCATGTCCCCAGATACAATACCTGTTTCATAAAATCACAGAAAAAAAAAAAAAATATATATGTATATATATATATTATGTATAAATATTTATACATACACACACACACACACACACACACACACACACATATATATATATATATATACATATATATATATATATATACCTATATACATATATATATACCTATATACATATATATACCTATATAAATACCTATATACATATATATACCTATATACATATTATCATATATATATATATATATATATATATATATATATATATATATATATATATATATAAGGACTGACAGGATCATTATCAGTCAAGGTCTGATCGACACCAACTCGCCACAGCAGCAGCAGCAGCAGCAGCATAGCAACATATAAAACATGCACACTGCTTACAGATTAATGAATTCTGTAATTTGTTATTATGAGAAATTAACATTATTAATTATTTAATAAATTTGATCAAGTATTTTCGAGGTTGATTCTGTATATAATTTGCAATGAAACACTCCAGCCTCTTTTTTCCTGAGAACTTGTATTTATTTTGCCGAAAGAACACCTTGGGAGAATGAAATCGTCTGGCGGCAGCTAAAATCTATTACAACAAAATGTCCCATGATCATAATCTCAACAAATCGAGTAGTAATCCTCCGGAATCATCCTGGCTGGGTAGTGTTACACTTACAAGACCTTAACATCCTTTTTTTTTTTTTTTTTTTCTTAAGACGTGTTCGTTGAGTTAACTCCCATGACTCCTTAACACTCCCTAACGAACTCCACATCCACATCACTTCAGCCACAACTCCTTCAGAAGGAAACCTCTGGAGTGTCAAGAGCTCATAAATCCTGGACAGTGGCAAATGGCACTTCCCCCACCAACTCGCACATCACTTCGGCCACAGTTTCCGCTGGAGGGGACCTCGGGACCCCGTCAAGAGCTTCAAAAAAATCCTGGAATTCCTGGTCGGGGTTACTGGAATACCTTTGGAGTTCTCTCCGTCCCGACTCCCCGCATTCCGGGTTTGATGACTTGGGTCTTTGAAGGTGGGCTGTGGTGTGTGGGTGAAGGTGGGTTCTGGGTGTGGGATGTGGGTGAATGTTGTTATGAATGGAGTATGGGTGTGTGGTGTTGTGTATAGGGTATGGGTGACTGTGGGTGGGTGTGGGCATTGGGTGTGGGGATGGGTATGAGGTGTGGGCAGGTGTAGGGTGTGGGTGGGTATTAGTTGTGGGGTGTGGAGTGTGGGTGAGTGTGGGGTGAGAGTATGGGTGTGTGCTGTTGAGTGTGGTGTGGATATGGGTGTGGGATGTGGGTGGGTGTGCGGTGTGGGCATGGGGTGTGGGTATGGGGTGTAGGTAGATGTGGATGTTAGATGTGGGGTGTTGCGTATGGGTGTGGGGTGTTGGGTGTAGGTGTGGGGTGTTGGGTGTGGGTGAGGGGTGTGGGGTGTTGGGTGCGAGTATGGGGTGAGGTGTGGGTGCTGGATATGGGGGTGAGCGTGTGTATGTGTGTGTGTGTGTGTGTGTGTGTGTGTGTGTGTGTGTGTGTGTGTGTGTGTGTGTAGATGGGGTGGGGTGTGGGAGGTGAACTTCGAGAGTTGTTCATGCATGAATAAAATCGCCAGACGGCAGCCAGGACAAAATATTCAAAGAAAATACTGAATGAAAAAATAAAGAATTAACTTTTTTTGGGGGGAGTTTCCCCAATAATTAAAGAATACTACGTGCCTCTGATCCACAGGGGTGTCACTATTATGCAGTAAATACCCCTATAAGGATACCAGCCGAATGAATGAAATTAAGGCACGTTTTGCCCGGTGCGGTTTTTCGCTCAACGATGATCGTTCAAGGCTCAACGATGATCGTCAAACGATTATCTAGAGAACTAATTCTTTGCTTTTGGCCTCTCTAGTGGGAGTCGCTGGAACCAAAACAGCCCCGTCATTCAAAAATAAATAAATAAATAAATAAACAAAATGATGATAGAGAAGCAGTGATATATTTTTCTATTGTAACATATATATATATATATTTTCATCAGTTAAAAAAACTACTTTCCTTCATTGTGTTGCGGACCCCCTCGGGCTTTCTGCCGGACCCCAGTTTGGGAACCTCTGCTCTAGACAATCGTTTGACGATCATCGTTGAACCATGAACGATCATCGTTGAACAATAATCGTGCCGACCAAACGTACCTTTAACCATATCAAAAGCATGACATCACAACAAAAGTTAACCAATGTATAAATTCCAATATTACAGGTCGCCTCCCTTCCCCCCTCCTATCGTCCCCTTATCCTGGCTACCCGCACAATAAGGGCAAAGGTGACGGCTTCCATAAGACTTAGGTTCTGTTCATACAAGCGATTATAACCGACGCGATTTGAAGCGCGGCGGTTCAATTACATTGTAAGTCAATGGAAACGTTCACATACAACCGCGCAGTTTTTCCTTGACTATGTGTTACTGCCGCTGTTTCCGTAGAGTTTAAACCGCCTTAGTCTCCTCGCAAGTCACGCCCACAGCTGACTAAAACCGTCTGAATGAAGGCGTAAGTGCGGGTGTTACTATATATATATACATATATATATATATATATATATATATATATATATATATATATATATATTCTTTATATATATATATACACACACATATACATATGTGTGTGTGTGTGTGTGTGTGTGTGTGTGTGTGTGTGTGTGTGTGTGTGTGTGTGTGTGTATAAAGAAAAATATGGAGGACAATGTGGAAGTGACGCCATAAGGGCGGTTTTCCTTCATCAATCCATTGTATTGTCGCCCTTAAGTGAATAGAATCCTTCGGCTGGAGTCCGCCACAGGGACGAAAATATGTTGGAAATCGGAGAGAAAGTGGAAACCGCGCGCGGCCTTCTGACACCTGTCACTGGGATCCCTCATCTGTTGAAGAGTGGAGGAGGAGGAGGAGGAGGAGGAGGAGGAGGAGGAGGTGGTGGAGGAGGACGAGTAACATGAGAAGAAAGAAAATGAGGAGAAATAGGAAGAGAAATAGGAGAAGGAGGAAGAGGAGGAGGGGGTAGTGGAGGAGGAGGAAGGGAAAGACGAGTAAGGTCAGGTGGATGTAAAGGAGGAAGAGGAAAAGAAATGAGAGGAGAAGGAAGAGGAGGAGAGGAAAAGGGAGAGGAAGGAGGGGAACACGAGTAAGATTAGGAGGAGGAAGAGAAATAGGAGGAGAAGAAAAAGGAAGAAGAATAGGAGAAAGAAGAGGAAGAGAAGGAGGAGAAGGGGTAATGGAGGAAGAAGGGGAGGACGAGTAAGATCAGGAGGATGAAAAGGAGGAAGAGGAGGCGAAACAGAAGGAAGAAGAGGAGAAATAGAAGGAAGAGAAAGAGGAATAGGAAAAGGAAGAGGAGGAAAAAAGATGAGGAGGATGGGGAGGAGGAAGGGGAAGACGAGTAAGATCAGGAGGATGAAAAGGAGGAGGAGGAGGAGGAGGAGGAGGAGGAGGAAGAGGGGAAGAAATACGAGAAAGATGTGGAGAAGGAAGAGGAGAAAGAAGAGGATCAAGAGGAGGAGGAAAAGTGGAAGAAAAGGGAGAGAAATAGGAGGAGGAGGAGAAAGAGGAGGATGAAAGGGAAGAATGGGCAGAGGGAAAGAAAGAGAAGGAAGAAGAGGAGGAAGATCAAGAAGAGAAAGGAGAAAGAAGAGTACGAATGAGATGAGAAGAAAAATGAGGAGGAGCAGAAGGAAAAGGAAGAAGAGGAGGAAGAAAAGGAGGAAAACTATGAAGAAAAAGAGAAAGGGAACGAAGAACAAAAGGGAGAAAAGAGAGACAGAGAGAAAGGGGAGGAAGAAAGGAGGAGAAGGAGGAGGGGGAGAGGAGGAAGAGGAGTAAGAGAAGGATGAGGGAGAGGAGGGAAGGGGAGGGAACGGGAGGGTAGGAGAGGGGAGGGGAGGAGAGGGGGAGGGGGAGGCGGAGAAGAAAGAAGAGGAAGAGAAATAGGAGGAGAAAGAGGGATGGAGGAGGTAGTGGAGAAGGAGGAGGAGGGAGATAAAGAGAAAGAGGAGAAGGAAAAGGAAGAAGAGAAAGAGGAGAAGAATGAGGAGTAAAGGGAAGTAAGGGGAGGGAAAGGAAGGGAAGGGGGGAGGGAAGGTGAGAAGAGGGGGAGGCGGAGGAGAATGAGGAGGAGGAGAAGGAGTAGGAGAAAAAGGAGAAGGAGGATATAATAGAGAAAGAGGAGGGAGTAGAGGAG
>NC_134818.1:32888229-32895729 GCF_046742065.1 Oratosquilla oratoria
AAACGTCTCGACATTTACTTAGCTACAAATCCCTAACTAAAATTATTTACTTCAAGATAGGTTAAACATATAATTATATATATATATATAATATATATATATATATATATATATATATAATATATATATACATATATATATGTATATATATACATATTTATATATATATTATATATATACATATATATAATATATATATATATATATATATGTATATATATATGCATATATATGTATATATATATGCATATATATGTATATATATATGCATATATATATATATATATACATATATATTATATATATATATACATATATATATATATATATATATTAATGATATGTTAAGTACCAGAACAGCCTTGTAAGGACCAATAGGTCTGTTGCTGTTCGTTTGTTCATGTAACTCCACGTAACTCCTTTGATTCTCCTTCTCCTCCTCTTGCCCTTCCATCCCTCCTTCTTCCTCCTCATCATACTCTTCTTCCTCCTCGTCAACATAAATCCTCCTAACACTGACATCATCTTTTTCGCCTTCAATACAAGGCCATACTGTACAGGATCAAATATGCCGGCCAAGAGATTTCATTCAGTTGATTATGAGACCCAGGGCAGTGGACAGGATGCAGGGACGACCCGTCATCCAGGAGGTGCCAAGATGAGAGGGAGGGAGGAGGGTTGAGGGGAGGAGGGTTGAGGGGAGTGGAATATATAGAAAATGGAATGGGTGGGAGCGGGTTTTATGCCTTTTTCTTTTTGGCTACCCCTCTTGTAGGGGGAAAAAGCCTTTGGTATATGTATGTATGTATGATTATGAGACGCCAGGTCAGCAGGAGAACCAGCCTGAGGATGAAAAAATGAAATTTTTTCGAGATGAATAAAATCATCTGGGGGGGGGAGGCAGTTCAATAAAGACTCCCTTACCACGTGAATAGGTAATGTTAACGTGTATATCATTGCGAAAGGCTTTTCGTCTTCTTCATAATTCATTGTGGAACAGCCTCATTTGGATAGATCATCTATACTTCTAAAGTATATAACCCTCGGTTATCAACACCTTTAGTATTCCACCCCAGCTGAAGAAGAAGCAAGAACCCTCGAAATCTGCAGATCTTGGTCCAGTAGACGAATATTGGAAATTTCTGTTCCAAATTGAAGAAGAACAAGAAAAAAAAAAGTAATTTTATTTGATCATCTACACCTATTGTCAGAACATCAGAAGCTCGCCAGTTTAACAACAATTGCATCAGAGAGAAGAGCATTTCAAGAACGTATTTATCTTTATTTTTCATGTTGCCAGGTAATCTTATTCAGCCATTGGAAACCCTCCTCCCTTCTGCTTTTCACTGCAGAAGGGTAAAATATCATTTCATCAGTCTGAGTTGGAAAATAAAACATTTACTGGAAGCTGAAGAAAAATCTTCTCTGCGCGCGCGCGTGTGTGTTTTGTAAATAACGCCTGTCTTCAGGTATTTGGGGAAATCTTCTTTAACACAAGGCAATAACGTTTCGAGATGGTATATAAACGTTTTAGAAAACATTTTGGTGTAAATATGTGATGCTTTCATTCTGAAGTTAAGATGTGAAGGATGTGCGCACATACACACACGTGTGTGTACATATATATATATATATACAGCAAAAATCACAGACGCGTGATTCTGAATATGCAGAAAAACACAAAGGAAAATAACAGATTATGGACCGAGCGCTTTCGTTTATTCAGATGCCGGGAAAAACGAAAGCACTCTGTCTATGTTATTTTCCTTTGTGTTTTTCTGCACACACACACACACATATATATATATATATATACTGGAGATGACCATGATTCAGGATCAATAGTCGTTCAGATCGACAATAAACAATAACCATAAGATATGAATTAAAATGACTATTAGAAATAATTGCAAACTGATCGTGTAACCTACAGAGAGGCAGAATACAAGACACGCGTATGGCAAGATAAAAGATAAAATAATCCAGCATACACTCACATTCATACATGCACACACAGATACACACGTATACACAGTCACCGTATATACACATGCATATATACTGATGCACACACACACACACGTACTCAGATATTGACACACACTCACATGCAGAAACACTTACAAGCTCTAATAAACTGACACATACAAGCCTATACACACACAAAAAACACGTACACAAAGTACATACACACATACACACTGACTCGCACAGATCCACACACATTCTCAGACACTGACACACACAGACGCACACAACCACATGCCCCCCACGCATACATCGACGCACACACACGCGCACGCACGCACGCACAAACACACACACACGCCTGAATACATACATCCTAATTGGCAGCTAGAGAGTTTGGCCTCCCTGACAACAGCCTGGCTGACAACAGACCACAGCACAACACTGCCACAAACAACACATCACTACCGCCTACCACCATACCCGACTGTTGCCAACATTATCACTTAATTCTATGTCATTACAGCTCTTATGTATGTTGGAGGGCCAGCAAGGAAAGAATGTCCATATTGTGGCCTGTTGCTGGAGTGGTAGAACAAATTCTATCAATCAATCTATCTATCTATCTAGCAAGGGTGTCCTCCTCCCATTACAAGGGAGGTAGCAAAGTCAAAAGGCAAGTACCCACTCCCACCCATTCCACTCCCATCCACCTCCCTTTCCTCCCTCCCGTCTTAGCACCTCATGGATGACGGGTCATACCTGTATCGCGCCCACTGCCCTGGCCCAGAACCAACAAGAGAACAAGTTGCCCTGGAATAAAATCACTCGACGCAAGACATAAAAAAATTATTTTTACATCTTTGACAGGCTTCTCTAGAATTGAATAAAATCTTCAGGCCTTAGCTATGACAAAATCACGTACTAGTTAACTGACTGATGGCTAAGCACGTGACTAAATGAATATTTCATCCTGGCAAACGAAAGACGAGTGTATTCGTCATAAATGTCGTCACTGTGCTCGATTTATATATTTTATTCTGACTGAAGCCGCCATTTTATTCAGCCAAGGACATCACCGTAGCGCATGATTCAATGGATAACTATTTTATTTTTCTAATTCATTTTAATAAATCAGAATTGATTGATGATTCTGTTTGACGTCCCAAACTCCCTCTTATCAGGAGGCTAGGACAGTGCCCCTCACAGAGGACTTTGTAGTGTAGAATCTAATTAAACATGCCCTTGGTCCAACTCGCTGGCGGAATGGTTCGAACTGCCGTCACTTCGACCTCCGCCACAAGTAGCGACGCTCTATCCCGCTCGGCCATTGAGCATCCAACTAATTTGTGATTATTAGAACTATTTTTAATTATTAGATTTATTTTTAGCTTCGAGCAAATATCTAGAATAGTATTTCTGTATTAGGGTAAACAAACTTCGGCTGTGCTTCGCTGCTTTGCTTTTGCCACCGAGCAATGTGGCGGGGGCCAGGGAGGACCCTTCATCCACGGGGTGCAACGATGGAAGGGGGGTTAATTAGGCATTGTGTGTGTAGTGGATAGGAGGTTTGATTTGGCCACCCTCTCATATAGGGGGAAAAAGGCTTTTGGTGTGTGTATATATATACATACATACATACATACATACACACACACACACACATATATATATATAGTATATATATATATATATATATATATATATATATATATATATATGTGTGTGTATATATTTTTTCATGCAGCTACAAAACACTTGGAAATATATGTGTATTGGCGAAGATATTTTTATTCCGGACATTTTGCAATTTTACTCCGAAACTGAAAATGCGAAAAGTGGAATTCCAACACTTCCAGGTGTATTTTAATCTCTCAGCCTCCCGATCTTTTTTTTTTTTTTTTTTTTTTTTTTTTTTACTCCGGATTCGGGTGAGACAACGTAATTAGTCCCCCGAAGTGTTTTGGTCAAAGTCACGCACAGACGGTGACGTGTGAGCCAGCTGAGGTCAAGTTCCCCGCCTTCTGTTCTAAAAAAAAAAAAAAAAAAAAAAAACCTGTGATAGATACTCGTAGTATTATGTGTGTGTATTTATGTGGGTTTCATCACGGTCTTGGATCACGTGTTGAACTCGTGACGGACAGCTGGTACCCTTCCGGATGAGAGCTGAGTTTATGTATGGCACGATCTATGGGTGATGCTGTGACATTACACACAACCTAGATTGCCTACCAGAGTTGAAGTACCGGCTCACAATACAGCTACATTGATTTTTTTTTCAGCCCAGGGCGGGACTCGAACTTGGCCCGCTGAATTAGCAGTCGAGAACGGTACCACTGCAACGTTGAGCCACCAGGGGACGTGTGTGTGTGCACTATTACAATCATACTTTCACACAAATTCAAACCTACTTGAGAAATTAGACTCTATTCAAATAACCCACAATCACAATTTTAATCGTACCCATTTTCACACACTTGCAAATGCATTTGTTAAAAAAAACATACATCCTCATTTACACAATCACTCAATCTCACTCACACACACAATCACTCTCACAATCACATTCACACCACTTCCAACCCATTTCCAAACTTGGATACTTTACAAACAGTCACACTCTCAGCTACGATCGCGGCAACGTGCAGAGTACGTGAACAGACTGTGGTCTTTCCGTGTGTTCATAACTAAAATCGATTGAACAACACTGAACATGGGCCGTCCATTAGCCGAACAGAAAGCCGAGCTTTCACGACCGTGTTGCTGAACATTCTGAACATTGTAAATAAACACGTTACGACTGAAGTTCATTGCGAAGCCCTGAAGCGAGCGAAAACGCGATAACTTGAGCGATGTTGTGGCAGTTAGCGGAAAACAATTCTATTCAGAATTCGGGGTTATCACTTTAATGACTTTATTTTGGTTAACGAATAGCGATTCTGTCCAGATAGATTTTAGGCGTAACCCAAACTAACGTATCTTGGCCTAACCTAACCTGTCGCAAGACGATTCTATTCAGCTGAAAGAAAAGGCTTTATATAAATCAACTTTAACTAAAGAATTAACAAGTTTTGTCACTGGGAATCGAACAATAGGTTGTTCGGTTGCTTACCACAAGACAATGACGTTACCATTGTACCACAACCGATCGTATAAAAGGAACGAGATTCGAGACCAACTGGGAAATCTTGTTAATCCATTTGTCGTGATTTCACAAACTCTAACTAGACTATCCCTTTAACTTTGTATATATATAGTCCTTTATTCTAACTACCGCCAGGCTATTTTATTCAGTTAAAATGAATGGGTAACTCCTTCAAAGCAAATGTATAGCCCGTGACTCAATAATATCAACTGACGCTAACCAGAATATAATATATCAAGTTTATCAAGATTATGATAATCCTTTGAGCACCCCTCCAGCTGAATAAAATCGCCTGATGGCATGGTAGCGTGACAGGAACAGTTCCACCCAGTGCGTAAAGGGTTAACCTATATCCATAATCCCTTCAATACAATGGGGTACCACGGACACGAATAAAATCGCCTGCCGGCACCCAGAATAAAAATAAGTGTCAACATGTGCGTAAGGGGCCAACTGATATGAAGTAAGACACACGCACACTGTGTATATATATATATATATATATATATATATATATATATATATATATATATATATATATATATATATACACATATATATATATATGTGTGTGTGTGTGTGTGTGTATGTGTGTGTGTGTGTGTGTATGTGTGTGTGTGTGTGTGTATGTATGTGTATATTAAGACATTCTGACAGGACGTAAATGGGAGTAGAAAACACAAAAGTCTTAGTCTGAGTTCACTCCTGACCAGTTTTGTAGATGTGATTTTTTTATAATGTATAATGCGTGTATATATATATATATATATATATATATATATATATATATATATATATACACATTATATATTTTGCTAAGAAACCCGCAATATAATCATTAATTCACGTACATTGTGGAAGGCTGAATTCAATGAGAAATGTTCACTCTGTGCTATTCCAAGTAAACAAAACCATAAAATTTCTGTAAAATAAGATCGTCCAAGCATATATACAACATTACACACATTTGCTCAACATCTAAATTGTAATTTATATAGTTTGTTCTGGGTAGCCTTTGAGAAAGTACATGAAGCAGACAATCATGGAATTTATTAATATTACTATCATTATTATATACATTTTAATAATATCGTATAACTTTTACATACACTTTTTATATACGAGTATCATAAATTTTTCTTATTAAGAAGAAATACAAATATGGGAATTTTTTCTATACTCTTCATATTTCACATATTATTTATATTTTTCCTTGTTACTGAAAAAAAATATTCTATATCCTTTATATATCATACCTTCCTTTTATTTGCAACATCAGCGTCGTTCACAAATCACCCACCCGCGTCACGGTGGATGAAACCTCAATTCCCTTCGAGACATGAGCCGATCACACTATCCGCTGCACCACTACGGCAGCCTCCTGTGTTTAATCGTATGAGCAGCTGAACTGGTGATCGCATGCAATGGTTCTACCTCCCACAACCACCAATTATGGCTATAACTATTAATTATTCACTAAACAATCAAGTCGGTATTGATCTGTGATATGGTCTTAACCCATGTGCATTGCTTATATATATATATATATATATATATATATATATATATATATACATATATGTATATATACATGTATTATATATATATATATATATATATATATATATATTTATATGTATATATACATATATTATATATGCATATATAATATATGTATATATATATATGTATATATATATATAAATGTATATATGTAATGTATATATATATATATGTATACATATATATACATATATATACATATATATATAAATAGTGTATATATGGGCAGGAGATTTTCTCTTATGCATACTTCTTTAAAAGTGATGGCTACTTGTGCATTATTTTCTCAAAGTTATTTTCCATATGCCTTACTATGGATTTATTTTCCTTCGAAAGAAGGTTTATGACTTCACTATAGGTAGTCATGTTTGCTATAACAAGATTTCGGGTTCAAGACCCTTCTGCAATAGCTTTGTAGATATTTCTTTTGGTCAGGGTAAGAATTGCATCGATGAATTGTATAACAATATTACATATTATACATTAGTTTCCATACATATTCTTCACTGTGAGAGGTTACCTGGAAGAGATTACCTGGTAACTCAGGTAGTGATGAAATATTACGTGCTTGGGTAATCTTCTGAATTCGTGCTGTCACGAAATATATGCTTGGGCTTGTGGCGTTTTGTTTCGTGCTTGGATTTGTGGTGATATATCTCATGCTTGGGAGAGCCTTAAGGTCATTTGCTTATATATTTAGAGTTGGGCTCAACTCTTTAATGTATAATGCTTCTAAGATTGGGAGGCGTCTATCACCTGTACATATTTATAAAATCTGTGTTTTCTGCTAGGATATTTTTTATTAGTGCTATGCCATGGACTTC
>NC_134818.1:32898229-32908229 GCF_046742065.1 Oratosquilla oratoria
TTCGTTTGTGGCACCTGAAAGGGTTATCACACCGGGCTATTTTCCCTCCAACCTCCGATTAATCGGCGGCTGTACCGCCAACCGCCAGGACTTTTCCGCCGTAAAAAAAAAAAAAAAAAAAAAAAAAAAAAAAAAAAAAAACAAAAAAAAAAAAAAAAAAAAAAAAAAAAAAACCTAAGATTGTCATTTGATACACTGGAAGACAATTATTGTCTTTCCAGCATATCGTATTCCTTCCCGGAAGCTGTGGGTCTGGAAATCTGCTCCAAGAGTCGGAGGAAAAATATCATAGTGTGATAACGCACTGACACCAGGCGACGTTGCTGAGACCTTTTGTTCTCTGTGCCGTCAAGTGATTTTATTCAGTGTACGAGGACCTCAGGGGTGGATGAAATTGTCACGAATAATCGTTAGGCCCTGTTCACAATAGCGGTTTGAACCGCGGCGGTTCAGTTCCAACGTAGGTCAACCGCAGCGGTTCAAGTTACAATGTGTCAATGGAGGCACACATAACAGAGCAGTTTTTCCTTAACTATGAGGTAACACCGCGATTTCCGCACGGTTCAAACCGCTAGTGTGACTAGAGCCCTAGGGTAAAGCCATTTCGGTCCTGAATGGGTTTTTATCAAGGTTGGCGTCTGGCGATTTTTATTCAGGTCAGAGAGAGACGAGGGTAAAAGTGGGTGCGGGGGGGGGGCGTCCTTGCATGAGAGGAGACGATGAAAGAGGGAGAGAAGGGGAAGGAGGAAGAGGAGGAGGAGGAGGAGGTGCAGGAGGAAGAGGAGAAGGAAGAGTAGGATGTAAGAAAAAGTAGACAAAGGAGAAAGAGGAGGAGAAGGAAGAGGAGAAGGAAGAGGAGGAGGAGGAGGAGAAGGTGAAGGAGGAAGAGGGGGAAGAGGAGGAGAAGAAAGAGGAGGGGGAGGAGAAAGAGGAGGAGAAAGAGGAGGAGGAGAAAGAGAAGAAGGAGGAGGAGAGGGAGGAGGCGGAGAAGAATTAGACAAAATAGACAAAGGAGGAGAAAAGGAGAAAGAGGAGGATGAGAAGGAGGAGCAGAATAAGAGAAAGTATACAAAGGAGGAGGAAAAGGAGGAGAAGAAGGAGAAGGAGGAGGAGGAGAAGGAGGAGGAGGAAGAGAAGGAGAAGGAGGAGGAGGAGGAGAAGGAGGAGGAGGAGGAGAAGGAGGAGGAGGAGGAGGAGGAGGAGGAGGAGAAGTTGAAGTCGGGAAGGGACAATTCAGGCGAATGTAAATTACAGGCACATTTGTATAATGTAACTATGCATATATAACAGCGTTACACAGCATGCCAGATATATAACTTCAGCATATGCTTAAGCAAGACCAGAGTGCGAAGACTTGTGGACGAAGGGGTAAAGTGGTAAGCTCACTCTAAGGCTCTGTTCGAACCGCAGCGGTTCATTTACTATTCAAGTTAATGGAGGCGTTCACACACAACCACGCAGTTTTTCCTTGACTATGCCGTACCGCTGCTGTTTCCGCGCGGTTCGAACCGCTAGTGTGAACAGGTCAAAACAGACGCTTAGCCGCGATCAAGGGCGGTGCATTCGCATTCTGTGCGTGGATAGCCGGGGCGAGTGGCAATCACCAGTGATGTTTGGATCGAACTTGGGTTCGTCAGGAGAATGTGAAACTCAACGTAATAGATTTGTACACGAAAAAAATATATACATATATATACATATATATATATATATATATATATATATACGAGCAAAACCCAATGTGATAAATGAAGATAGAGAGAATCGCAATGTCAACAATACGTCCAAATGAGGTGAATAAACATCTAACATCAAGACATCAAATACGAAGAACAGATAAAGGCAAAATAAATAAATAAATACCAATACACAGGAAGAAATGGCTCTGGGTTTTGTGCTGATAAATCATGTACACGCGCGCGCGCACACGCACACACACACATGTGCGTATTTGCATGTTTGAGGACAAGCACGCTTGAAACTATACCTTCAAACGAAGGATATACCAATGGTATACCATTTCGGTCGAAACAAAGCGATGAAGATCAGGTTTCTGATCAATACATATTCTTTTTTGTATTAAACCCAAACATAGTGACATAACTATTACACGACACATTTCCTTTTCGTAACGACATTACTACGTCCATTACCATTAGTTTTACTGTTACCAATACATGTTACTTGAAAATAGAACTGGCTGTGTTCAACTGGTTCATGTTGGATCAATGACCCTTCCCCTGCTGCTGCTGCCGCCAGGCGATTTTATTCACCTGAGAAACGCTCATGTTTGTTTATCATTTAACTATACCTATGTATTATTCATTTTATTTATTATTATTATTATTATAATTTTTATTTTATTTTATCAATTTTTTTTTCATTTATGTATTTTTTTTCGCATCTGGCCTAGTTATGGACCTACAGGTCTCCTGTCAGCATGCTCCGCCTTTGTAATCCTTTGTAATTAACAAATTTAGGCTTAATTAAGAAGGAAATAAGCAAGAACTTGTTTACCAACAAAGTAGTTAACGAATGATAGACTTTTTAACTATGTAGTGAGACCGGGAACAATGAGTTGTTAAGAAAAGGCAAGCTAGCTTTAGGGATGGAAATGACAGATTGTAAGAAACATGGAACTGCCAAGTGCAGGCCTTATGGTCTCTTGCAGTTTCTTCCGTTCTTATGTTTTTATGATACAACCTAGCTGGTACTCCATAGTATTCTTCCCCTAATGGTTTTCAAAGGTTTTTTTTTCTTTCTTTTTTGTGCATTCTCTCAAACGCTTACTCTAAATCCATGAAGAAAATAAATTTCTTTTTGACTTTCCTTGAGTGTGTGTTTTTTTACTTAAACAAAAGCTTTGTTTAAATTAATGAAAAAGTTATTTTCTTCCTTACCGTTCTCCAAAATATGTTTTTGTTGACTATCAAACGTTTTCTCTAAATCCATGAAGAAAGTAAATTTCTTTTTCGTTTCTCTTGAGTGCGTTTTTTTTTTTTTTTTTTTTACTTTTAAGAAACGCTTTCTTTATATTAATGAAAAAGGTAATTTCTTTCGTAAGTTTTTCCAAAATATCCTTTTATTGACTACCAAACGCTTTCTCTAAATCAATGAAGAGGGTGAATTTTTTAATGTTTTCATGAGTCCGTTCAGCTCTCATCTTTCTAATCGCGAGTTCGAGTCCCGCACTCCTCTCCAATTCCTAGCAGTGACTGTTTACGACTTGCCCCCAACAGTCCCTAAAGTGCATAAGAGACAAAGGAGGTATAATGAGACAATTCCGGATGTAGCAACTCAGCGCTTCCTGGAAGACTTCCTGTCCAGCACCTTCCGGTAGTTTCAGGAACCTTCCAGTAGCTTCTGGAATGTCGACTTCCTCTTCCTCCTTTCCCGGTCCTCAAACGTTTCTGAGATGGTCGTCTCTCCATTCTTCAAAACGTTTTGTGATCTGTCTTTTACCTCCTCTCCCGTATTGATATTTTTTTTTCTTTCTTTTCGTTTTCCTTTTGTTTTGATATCCCTTCGTCTTCATTTGCAAACTCTTGTTCTTCTCCTTCTTTTCCTCTACTATCCGGGGGTTCTTGAAGATGTTCGGTTGCTTGTTCTTGTGATACTAATAGGTTTTGGGAGTTTTAGCTTCCAATGCACATGTTGCTGCATTTCTGCCCTTCCAAGGGAATTTTTGTGTGTGTAATTCACCATGGTAATTCACCATGGTCTTGGATCACGTGTTGGACTCGTGACCGACAGCTATTACCCTACCGGATGAGAGCCGAGCTCACGTATGACCGGTCTATGGGTAATGCTGTGACCTGACACACATACACCCAACTCCCCGCCCACGAGAATCGAAGTAACGGCTCGCAACACAGCGATACTGAAATTATTTCAGCCCTAGGCAGGATTCGAATTCGGACCTCTGGGTTAGCAGTTGCGAACGCTACCACTGCGCCGTCGAGCCGTGTGTGTGTGTGTGTGTGTGTGTGTGTGTGTGTGTGTGTGTGTGTGTGTGTGTGTGTGTGTGTGTGTGTGTGTGTGTGTGTGTGTGTGTGTGAAACAACTTTTATTCCAGAATTATCCTTCGTCGGAATACTGCCTTCTCGTTTCCGTACCTTTGTCTTTTCCTCTTTTCCTCTTCTACTTCTTGTTCCCCTTCTGCGTCCTCGTTTTCTTCTTCTTCATTTTTTTCTGCAATTTTTTTCTCTTCTTCTTCTTCATCATCTTCTGTTTTCTTCTTCCTCGGCTTCTGCGTCGTCGTCCTCTTCTACGTTTTCGTCTTTTGCGTCTTCTTTCTCTTCTTCTTCTTTCTCTTCTTCTTCCTCCTCTTTCTCTTCTTCTTCTTCGTCTTCTTATTATTCTTCGTCTCCCTCCTCTTCTTCCTCCTGGTCTTCCTCTTCTTGAACTTTTTTTTCGGGTCCGCGTATGCTTGTCTTTCGACCGCCTGATCTTATAATAATAATCTTTGTTTTAAGTCATGTATTCCCTTATTGAGGGCCCGGGAACTGTGCCCAACGAAAGGACTTGAGTTTTGCCCGCTGGGGACCATTGCCCAGTGGAAACGCCGTTCCTAACCTTTGCGTCGTGGCCAGGATTCGAACTTCAATTGTTATTACTTTATTAACATTTCATCTCATATTCTATTTCTTGTTTTATTTTTGTCCCATAATACATACATACATATACCAAAGGCTTTTTCCCTCTTACACGGGGGGTAGCCCGTAATACATTCGCTATTTTTATTCTGTATCTTTTTACTTATCTACTTTTATTATGATTTTGCATTTTTTTTTCAAATGCTGAATTGAATCCAGTTTGCATCTACCGATCTTTTTGCAATATTTTCCCTAATATTCTTCCGCTGTTTTCCAGTATCTCGGTTTTAATACGCTCAGTGATTTTTCCAACTTCATATTTTTCGGTGTTGAATATTTCCCCCGTCTCATTTTCTTTTTGTACTCTGTTACCATTTCATTTTTTATCTATTTTTCATTCTTTTATCTTTGTTAACATTTTAACCAGAAATCTGTATTTTTTTCTTAAGATTTGTATTCTTGTTTTGATTTCATTTTTTGGTAAAACAAGCTAACCTGTACTCTTCTTCTTCTTCTTTTTTGAGGGAAATCTCTCAGGTATATACTTTCCTTTCCACCTTTGCCCTTTGTGTTTGCCGTGTTCACAATGTTCATAAATAATCGACATTCGGTTCTTAGAAATCTAAATCTGTAATTCTAAGTCCCTCTGTACTTCTTTCACCATTTCCAACAGTTCCGTCTTTCCTTCCCAACGCGACCATTCTGATCACCAACCAGCATCATGTGTTATAGGGTGGTGGTGGTGATGGTGTAGTGGTAGTAGTAGTAGTAGTAGTAGTAGTAGTAGTAGTAGTAGTAGTAGTAGTAGTAGTAGTAGTAGTAGTAGTAGTAGTAGTAGTAGTAGTAGTAATAAAAAAATATATATAATAGCCATGATAATAATAATAATTGAAATAATAACAATAATAATAGTAAGCATAATAATAATAATAACAATAACCATAATTAAAATTATGATAACAGTATCAATAATAATGTGCCTAAAATAATAATAATAATAACAATAATAATAACTATAATAGCCATGATAATAACAATTGAAATAATCTAAATAATCATAATAACAAAACAATAACAATATTTAAAATTATAATAACAACAGTATCAATAATAAGTGCCTAAAATAATAATAATAATAATAACAATAATAATAACTATAATAGCCATGATAATAACAATTGAAATAATCTAAATAATCATAATAACAAAACAATAACAATATTTAAAATTATAATAACAACAGTATCAATAATAATAAGTGCCTAAAATAATAATAATGATAATAATAATAATAAAAACTACAATATAATAGCCATGATAATAGTAACAAGAATTGAAATAATCTAATAATAATGATAATAATAATAACAATAATAACCATAATAATCATAAAATTATAATAATAGTAATAATAATAGGAATGCCTAAAATAATAATAATAATAATAATAATAATAATAATAATGATAATAATCATAATTAAAATTACAATAACACTAGTATCAATAATAACAATGTCTAAAATATTAATAATAATTATAACCATAATAACCATAAGTTAAAATATCATAAAAGTAGTATTAATAATAACAATAATAATAACAACTAAAACAAAAATAATAATGAAAATTGTAACAAGACGTAAAGACTCTATTTAACACATTATGAGCAATTTGGATTCAACAAGAGAGCGGTTAGCTCGACCGCTTAGTTTATACACGCACAATATTTATTCCTAGAAATACTTCTAAGCTTTGTGCAAACTTAATAGTCTATATAAATCATTTTAATTCTTGTTTGAAACCCTTCCAGGAACCTAGACTAACAAACATACGATAGAAAACTGTGTGTGTATTCCCGTATATATTTGAACACGTGGATTGTACTTGCTCGCATTATATACACACACGTTTGCGCTTGCATATATATGTGCATGTCCATACACACTACATACTATGTATGTATACTTACATATACATATATAAATACATATGCTTGTACACTACATATATAAATACATATGCATATATAAGTGCAAATACATATACACTACATATATACATACATATACATATGCAAATACATATTACATATATACATGCTTAATATACATGCAATTACATATACACTACATTTATACATACTTGCATATGCATATACACTTACATATACAAATACATACATACAAATACATATACACTACATATATATACTTGCATATACATATACAAATACATATACAGTATACCTATATGTTTACGCTTACATATAAACATGCAAGTACAGTTCATAGACCTACATACATACTTGTATATACATATACAAATGCATATACAGTACATATATACATGCTCGTATATACATATAAAAATACATATACAATACACATACATAATTGTGCTAAGAAGAACACGGGTACGTGTGTTCACTTAAGCAAAGTAGACCACTTGGAAAAATTGGTCTACTGTGCATACATAATTGTATATACATATGTGGATGTGGGAGTTACCAACAGGAAAAATAAATTCACGAAGCAAAGCGCTTTCGTATATTCAGTGGTAGTACAAAGACATTACAATAGGAAAAAAATACAGAAATATATGACAGATCAAGCCATGGCGAGGAAAGAACTCGGACAGGTAGTAGAAGCGGTACACATGGTTTTGCCGCCGTCCTAATAATCAACAAATAATTAGGACTATTGATCACAACTGGTATATATTTAAGTACATATATATATATATATATATTGTATATATACTCTATATATATATATAGATATATATATATATAGTATATATATATATATATATATTATATATATATATTTTTTTTTTCTTATGTGGATAGGAGGTAAAGGGAACACGGGCTGAGGGAAATACTTTTATTCCTGACTAGTTTGGCCAGAGTGGCTTCTTCAGAGGAAGAAGCCACTCAGGCGAAACTAGTCAGGAATAAAAGTATTTCCCTCAGCCCGTGTTCCCTTTACCTCCTATCCACATTCGTCACAATGTATATACATATAGTTTTATATAAAAATGGATCACACACCACAGCACATCACGCGGTTCACCACCACAGCGCACAGAGCACCACTACGTTCTATCACATCATCTCACCACACATAAATCACGGCTGCATCACAACAAAGACCATGATTTGGGCGGACAATATTTCCCAGAAGAAACCTTATGAGTAAATAACAAAACAAAATAATAACTAAATCAACAAAGAAGCACATAATTCAATCATAACAGAACAAGAAATAACAAATAACAAAACAAAATAATAAACAAATATGAAATAACCAAATAACAAACACGAACACAAAACATAACACAAGAAAAGAAAATGAAAAGAAAATCATGGCATGCAATGACACACACACCTTGTGGCACGCCATGGCACGCCATGGCACGCCAGCGAAAACTGGCACCGACCCGTGGCACGCTGATCGATTTATTGGGGTGCATTACTTTTCACTCCAGAATTACGCTTGTCCAACTCGAACGAAAATATGTGTGACACCACCTCTGGGCGAGATCTGGGCCGGAACTTATGGCCCGTCAGGCACTCCGCGAGGAGGAGGAGGAGGAGGAGGAGGAGGAGGAGGAGGAAGAGGAGGTTGTGGAGGTGGAAGAGGAGGAAGAGAAGAAAGAGGAGGGGGAGGATGTTGTTGTGGTGGAAGAGGAGGAAGAGAAAAAGGAGGAGGAGGGAAGGAGGAGGAGGAGGAGGAGGAGGAGGAGGAGGAAGAAGAGGAGGAGGTTGTGGAGGTGGAAGAGGAGGAAGAGAAGAAAGATGAGGGGGAGTATGTTGTTGTGGTGGAAGAGGAAGAGAAAAAGGAGGAGGAGGAGAGAAGGAGGTCGTGGTGGTGGAGGAGGAAGAAGAGGAGGAGGAGGAAGAGGAGAAGGAGGTTGTGGTGGTGGAAGAGGAGGAAGAGAAGAAAGAAGAGGAGGGGGAGGAGGTTGTTGTGGTGGAAGAGGAGGAAGAGAAAAAGGAGGAGGAGGAGAGAAGGAGGTTGTGGTGGTGGAAGAGGAGGAAGAGAAGAAAGAAGAGGAGGGGGAGGAGGTTGTTGTGGTGGAAGAGGAGGAAGAGGAGGAGTAGGAGGAGGAAGTTGTCGTGATGCAAAAGGAGTAGTAGGAGGAGGAGGAGGAGGAGGAGGAGGAGGAGGAGGAGGTAAGGAGGTTGTAGTGGTGGGAGAGGAGGGAGAGTAGGAGGAGGAGTAGGGGGGGAAAGAGGTTGTGGTGCTGGAAGAGGAGGAAGAGGAGGAGTAGGAGGAGGAAGTTGTGGTGGTGCAAAAGGAGGAGGAGGAGGAGGAGGAGGAGGAGGAGGAGGAGAAGGTTGTGGTGATGGAAGAGGATGTGGTGAAGGATGTAGTAAAGGAAGGGGAGGAGGAGAAGGAGGGGGAGGAGAAGAAGGAGGGGAGGAGAAGAAGGAGGAGGAGGAGGAGGAGAAAGAGGTGGTGAGGGAGAAGGAGGTGGAGGGGAAGGAAGAGTAACAGGAGGAAAAAGATGAAAAATAAGAGGAGGAAGAGGAGGAATAAGAGTAAATGAAGGAGGAAGAGGAGGAATAGGAAGAACAGGAAGAGGAGGAGGAATCAGGAAAAAGAAAAAAATAGATGATGGAAGAGGAGTAGGAGAAGGAGGAGGAGGAGGAGGAGGAGGAGGAGGAGATGAGGTGCTACTTTTCCGGTAGGTCAGGGGCAGACGACGGCATTCCCAGAAAAAGGGGGGGGGGAGGGGAGGAGGAGGCGAGGAAAGGAGGAGGGGAGGACAGGGAAGGGAGAGGGGAGAAAGAGGGGAGGAGAAAGGGAGGAGGGGGCCAAGTGGTCGTACATGATCCTGAATCCTCCCCCCCCTCCCGAAACGAATAAAATCGTCTGAGGATGACCAGAACAAAGCCCTTCAAGTATGTCAATAAGCTTCAGGAGTCTTGATGTACTTCATATATTTTTACTGGGCACCGATTATTTACATACACACGTGCACATACCATAGACATGGAAACAATTCATTATTATTTATTCTATTTTATCTATTTATTTATTTTTATTTTTTGTGAATTTTTTGTGATGATCAAAGTATATATCACCCCCTTCCCCGAGCAATATTATAGGGGGGGGGGCTGAGCCCCCTAGACTCACAGCCCCCGCCCCCCAGTTCCTACACCAGTAGACACAGGCAATTCTATTCTGGGTGGAAGGATTCTGTGTTGATCCGTTTCACAATGTCATTAACTCGGTAACAATGATTTTGAGGCGATTCTATTTATCTTAAGTAATGGCCGAAGCTAAAAGCCTTGTAGCTCACTCCCGGTATGAGAGAGAAAATGGGCCCCCATAGATATTGGATCCCCCTATGGGAAATGGATCCCCCCACTCAAAATATTAGAAAAGATTATTTTTTT
>NC_134818.1:32918229-32930729 GCF_046742065.1 Oratosquilla oratoria
TGTATATATATATATATGTATATATATATATATATATACATGTATATATGTAAATGTATATATATATATAAATATATATATATATATACATATATATATATATAAGGTATATATATATGTATATATATATATATATATATATATATATATATATATATACACATATAAACTGATTAGAGAAGTGATTGTTTGCTAGAAAGTAGTCTACATCACGAGAATTAACAGATATTCACATTGATCAGGTCAAGATGAAAATCAATTGTAACCAAATGTTACTATCTTTGTGTTTTAGCTGTGTCGCCTTATTGCGTGAAAAAAAAACATAAAAAGGGCGACAGACAACTGTAGAGAAGACGAAAACTTAAGAACATAAGAAAGGAGACTACAAGCGACCATAAGGCTTACACTAGGCAGTTCCATAACCAATAACACCCGTCGTCCCTATCCATAAAGTTATTTAACCTATTCTTAAAACAACCAATTATTTCAGCACTTACTATGTGGTTACTAAGTCTATTCCATTCGTTAACCATTCTATTGGTAATAAAGTCCTTGCCTATTTCCTTCTTAAACCTAAAATTGTACATTACTACAAGTCCTTTCCTGATGTCTTAATATGGTAAACTTGCTTAACAGCTCTCCAGGGATATCAGAACTTTGTTGTGCAAAAATCCATCCGTCAAGGCCAGAAAGTCCAGAGGTTAATATTTCAAGTACCTGGAAGCGTGACAGTCGAAAAAAAATTGTTTTGAACTGACATTTATCTTTTCCACACCGCTGCTGTGAATATTTGCTTACTTACATGTCGCGAAAGACAAATACAATTTTGGGGAAGATGAATTCTTCCAGTGGGTTTATTGACCTATTTTATTTTATCTATTCATTCTATTTATTGATTTTTGTTATCTCCGTCTTAACTCTACCATGTTACCTCTTATCACCTGTTGGGGTAATAACATTTATCAGTGGCTCCCATGACTCTTCTTTCTTTCTCTCTCTCTCTCTCTCTCTCTCTCTCTCCCTTCTTCGCTCTTTCTCCGTCTCTCTAGCTTTCCTGTAATCTGTGCATCACTTGTCTGAAAAAGATATTAATATCTTCTCTTTCGATTTGTTTTCTCGCCTGTCGATCTTCTCGCTGCTGTTCTTCGGTTGACGTCAGTCTCGTTCATTGTCTGCCGTTCTTTGTTATTTGCCTGAACGTTCCCTCACGTTCGTTTGTGTAATACGTTCATATACTAACTTATTTTATCATTCTTTGGCTCTTCTATCCCTCTCCCATTCTTCTGTGCAATGATTTCATATACTTATTTTATCTTATCTTTTATTTATTTTTCATCTTCTAACCCACTCCCATACATCAGAATTTTCGGCTGGGGTCCTACGGGTTCACAGTTCGAGTCCTTCTCGAATCTAACAAGAATTAACCCTTGAGCCGTCCTCAGGTCCCTTCCCCATGTTCGTCTGTAACCTCTTCCGTTCCATGCAGTACTTTACCCTATCATCAGGGTATTCTATTCATCCCCGCAAACAACTCTTCAGAAGCGAAGTGGGCATGGCCAATAAATAAATAAATAAATACATACATATACCAAGGCTTTTTCCCCCTTACCAGGGAGGTAGCCAAAAAGGACAAGGCATAAAATCATTCCCACCCATTCCATCCCCGAAAACACTCCACACCCCTCCACCCTCCCTCCCATCTTAGCACCTCCTAGAAATAAATAAATAAATAAATAAATAAATGAATAAAATCCTACCGTGTGGTGCTTTTCTTTTTTGATATGTCTGTCGCCAGGTGATTTTAATTACCTCTTTAGACATTCCTTTGGTAGCTATAAGCACTTGTCGGATGGCTCTCCTCAATAAAAGGTTCGATGAAACGTGTCTGCATAGCACGGTGCGCGAGTTAACGTCGGGGAATGCACAGGACAAGTTCCCAAACACTCCTTTTAGATGTCCGTCGTGACGCGATCAGTAGCGTCTTTGTCTTGTGATAAAACGACGCACAGGCAAGGGTTCGAGTACCAGTGGTAGAGTTATTTAATCTTTCAGAACAACTCCATCGCTAAAGTCACACGATTCTATTGCCAATAACCAGCGCTTCTACCCAAAGACGTAAGGTTCTTCATGTAAAAGCCGACGTCATTCTTAAACGTGTAAACTATGTAATTAGTTAGTGAATAAAATCATCTGGCGGCATCCAGAGTGTGTGAAGTCAGGTCAAGTTCCAGATCGTTCCTTTTGTACGATCTGCGTAGTACAACGGTAACGTCATTGCTTTGTAATAAGCAGCCGCACAGCCAATGGTTCGAGTTCCAGTAGCTTGTTAGAATATTTAATGTATCAGATAACAATACTTCCAAAGTCTCAGTGGAGATAATGTCTTATTTGTAGTCGGTAAGATGGTTCTTCGGTTCTTTCATCCAAGCAAAATCAACTGGCGTCAATGACAGTAAATGTGTTCAATGGGAAGTATCCTTTTGGTCCATAACAAGGTTGAATGCATAAATAAACATACAAATCAATCTATGATATAATAAACAAAAAGATAAATGAATAAATCAACAAATAAATCTACATGGGGTTAAAAGGACCCCCATATGGACAGATCTGAATCCAAGAACTTCAGCTTTTGAGCCAAGCACTTTGGCCATTACCCCCATAGTTCCCCTCTCACTCAGTCGCAGATCCCCAACCGGTTACAAAAACGGCAAAACCCATTTGCCGTCTCATATTGTAGCGCATTCCCACCATTCCTACATCTCTCTCCCTTTCGCCTCCATCATCATCTCAGAAGCGTCTCTCGCACAGCGTACGACTTCGAAAAGTGAACTCCTGTACGCGCGCTGATGGCTGGTCTACCTCAATAACAAACCGATTCCAATCAATAGTACTCCATACTCTTCCTCGTTCAATGTTTCTCTCTCTTTCTCTCTCTCTCTCTCTCTCTCTCTCTCTCTCTCTCTTTCTCTCTCTCTCTCTCTCTCTCTCTCTCTCTCTCTCTCTCTCCTCCCCCTCATCCCAACCCACCCCACCAACCATCGCCTCAACCTGAGACTTCGGTTCCAGTCTTCTACTCTCTTTTTCCGTTCTCAGTTCGAGCGAGTTCGAGACGGGAGTCAAGCCTTTGATCTCCCGCTTCGATCGAGGTGTTTTCTAGGCTCTTCAAGCCGCTGCTCATTCGGTAGTTTGTTGAATTCTATAGCCTTCCGTTTCTCTTATTTCTCTTATCCTTCTATCCTTCATTTATTTCTCTTCCTTTATATTTCTCCCTCCAATTCTCCCTAAGAATTCAAGCTTCTTCTTTTTTTTTATCTATTTTCCTTTTTGTTCTCATACTCGATCATTGTGTCCTTATCATTGATCATAAAGTTCTCATCACTGATCATGAAATTCTCATCATCGATCATAGCGTTCCCATCATCGATCATAGCGTTCTCATCATCGATCATAGCGTTCTCATCATCGATCAACAAGGTTTCCCACTGACCATATCGTTTTCGTAACTGATCATGACGTTTTCAGAATCGATCATGGCCTCCTCCACCATCGACCACAGCATTCTCAACACTGATGATGATAAGCTCATTATCAAACATGCCATTCTTGTACAGAAATGATAATGAACGAAACGCGATCTATACATCCCGTACCTCGACTGTTTCATGGAACGCGATTGTTTTCATACAAAGCCTTCTCAGCTTCCCTGACTCCGTTTTCTGTTTTCTATAGAAAGGAATCAATGGGGTTCGTCCCACGGGAACGCGGGGCGGCGTTCTTTTCATATGCAAAACACCTTCCGGAACTCCGTTCTTATCTATTACACCGCGTTCTTACCATCGATGATAACAAGTATACTAAGTTCTTACCATCGACCATAACAAATATACTGCGTTACCAGGTGGGTGGAGGGGAGTGGAATATATAGGAAATGGAATGAGTGGGAGTGGTTTCTATGCCTTTTTCTTTTTGGCTACCCCCCGTGTAGGGGGAAAAAGCCTTTGGTATATGTATGTACCATTGATCATAAGAAATATGTTGTGTTCTTACCATTGATCACAAGTATACTGCGTTCTTACCCTCGATAATAACAAGTATAGCGCGTTCATTCCATGATCTTATCAATGAAATACCATGTTCCTACCATCGATCATAAGTAAACCACGTTTTTACCATATATCATAAAACATACACCATATTCTTAACATCGATCATGACATGCATACTATGTTCTTACCATCGATCATAATAAGGGTGTGTAAGTCCTTACTATCAATCATAAGAAGTAAACTAAGTTACCATCGATCATAACAAGCATACCACTTTCTTATCATCGATCGTAACATGTATATCATGTTCCTATCATTAATCACAAATTACGATAGAATCGCCTAATCCTTTCGTACCACTCATTGTGTGGAATTTTGTGAAAAAAATAGAATAGAAAAAATAAACTAAAATATGAAACAATTTTTATTTCTATTTTAGTTGTGCACACCTACGCGATATAACATTAGAAAATTAAATATTAATCTCGTAAATTATAATACATGAACGTCATATGCGATTTTCTTGGCGGAAATAAAAAAAAAAAAAAAAAAACTTGCTACAAGCACGAGGCCGCTACGATACGGTTCAGACACCATGCCAGTCTAGTCACTATCAGACCATGGCTTTCACGTTGTCAACCGGATGTTCTCCAACTGCAGGTGGCGTTAATAAGTGCTGTTACAAAGACATAGGGCTTCCTTGGACTTTATGAGAGAACACAGGGTTCTGCCGTTGTCTGTTAATTGCCCGAGGTATAATAATAATCAGGCTGTCAGCATCCCTAACGACGACGACCTGGATGATCTTTAGAATTTGAGGTACCGAATTACTAAACATTGGTTAGGTTACGTAGGTTAGTTAGGTTAGGTAGGTTAGGTTAGGTTAGGTTAGGTTGGTTAGGTTAGATTAGAATAGAGTAACTTATCATCCTTTCATTTCTTCGACCTCGGCATCTATCAAAACAAACATGGCGTATCATTCAACCACGACTTCCTTCGTTAGAAAATAGGTTTTAGTTATCTTTTTATTATTGATTTCCGTCAAGAAAATCGCTTATTACGTCGATCTATTATAATTTACAAAATTAATAATTTTCTATTACTATGTCGCGTAGGTGTGCATGACTAAAAACTTACAAAATAAAATAAAATAAAATAAAATAAAACCTTCACTTTAGTGGCAATCTTTTAAGATTTTTTCTGACTACTGCCAGACTGGATGTGTGTGACCGCGCGTGGGGGTGGGAGTTGAATATGGGATAAGATATTTGTGTGTGTTAGGGGGGGGTGCATTCATGTGTGTGTGCGTACTTGCATGTATATCATATTCATACATATATAAATACTCGCATATCTTTATATTTCCCTTCAATGAGCACTAACATTGGAGAACTAGGAAAGAGAAGGGAAGAGAGAACGAGGCAGAAAAAGAGAACAAGAGCGAGAGAGAGAGAGAGAGAGAGAGAGAGAGAGAGAGAGAGAGAGAGAGAGAGAGAGAGAGAGAGAGAGAGAGAGAGAGAGAGAGAGAGTTTTTTATTTGTGTACAATGAGCAAGGACTTCAAAATGACCGATACACTTTGAGACAAAACTCCCATTTTGGAAATACAAATTAATGTTGGAAATTACACCCAAGCAGAGTTGATATAACACACAATTTCATTTCACTTGTGATAATGTAACCCTAAGTGAATCCATTTTAATTGTAAACTAATCTATGGTTTTCATTTTTATGGGATAACGAGTTATCAATATTTGCTCACTATCTCACCCCCCCCTCTCTCTCTTTCTCTCTCTCTCTCTTTTTAATACAGATTTTCATTAAGGTGTGGGATTGGATACAAATTAGATCCATATAAAATTGTACAGTGACAGAAACCCACTCATCCACACACACACACACACACACACACACACACACACACACACACATATATATATATATATATATATATATATATATATATATATATGACAGACGCATGCAGGATTCGAATCCATTGCTTTCGGCAACCTGTACGATAACCTTCACAGAGACTTAACCCGCTACGCTCTGAGAAGGTTATCTTACGGGTGGCCGAAAGCAGTGGGTTCGAATCCTACATGCGACTGTCATAAAAACTATCAGATTGATGTCGCTGTTACTAGTAAATTTCTCTCATATATTTATATATGTGTCATATATATATATATATATATATATATGTATATATATATATATATATATATAATTCTCCATGTGGTATTACATAAAATATATGCCTGCAGCTTAGATGACAATTACGGTATGTCAAGACACTTTTATTGTTATATTTTCCAAGAGATGATTGCACCACATAAGAAATTCTGTGGAAACTACATGTTTCTTTTCCTTTGTCTAGAATGATGATGATGATGATGATGATGATGATGATGATGATGATGATGATGATGATGATGATGATGATGATGATGATGATGATGATGATGATGATGATGATGATGATGATGATGATGATGATGATGATGATGATGATGATAAAAATAATAATATTAAGTGCAGCACTAAAATGAATAACAATAATAACATTCAAAAACAATATCAATAACAATAACCACACAGTTAAAGACAATAAAAACAACGAAACAAGAACAAGAACAATAGTAATTACAAAAACAATAACAACAATAACAACAACAATAACAATAATAATAACAATAATGATAAAATAGCAACTAATTTTACTTGTATTCTATTTCCCCTTAATACAACTCAATCAGTTGACTAACAGAACACCAGTCAATTCCTCCACCGTGAATGGTAATATATATTTCCGCGATTAATACACAGTCCTCATAAACATTTGATACATTAATATCTATTCATTTAACTTTTCACATATGAACGATTTCGAGTGGGTTAGAGCGTCGCTACTTGCGGCGGAGGTCTAGGTGACGGCAGTTCGAACCCTGCCGCCAGCTAGTTGGACCAAGGGTATTGGTCAATAAAATTCCATGATACAAAATCCTATGCAAGGGGAGTTCACAACGGTAAACTGAATCATACTGACTAATATACTGAACACGGTGGGCTAATATTTTAATTGAATATATATATAAATAATACATGTATATATGTGTATATACATATATATATATAATATATATATATATATATATATATATACACATACACATTTCAATAGGATAATATGGGGCTATATCGTCATCAAAAGGGTAGACCGGTAATCCTGCAGTGGTCTGTCGAATTTTTCCATTTTCATCTCATTTAAATTGATCTGTTCATTTGTTGACTTTCATGTATCTATTTCTTCACATATCTATTTACTGATTTATTTATATTTTTCACCTATTTCGCCTTTTCATGTCCGTCATCTTGGCTTTTATTGTGAGCACATTTCTTTGTATCTTTCACGTGGATCTGTATTACAACGACGTAATCTTAAATCTAAGAAATTAAATCAGATTTGAATTACCTCGTTCTTCCATCTCTTTGTAATCTTACTTATAAAGGATAAGCGCAAAGTCCCTGAAGAAGATATTATATTTCCTAACACTTTATTCTATTATCATTATAATTACCACCATTATTACTGTATTTGTTATTGTTGGTATTACTATTAGTGGAAGGCAGTATGAAGCCTACCGTCAGCGAGTTGGACCAAGGGCATAGTTTACTACGCTACAAAATCCTTTGTAAGGGTACCGTCCTAGCCTCCCGATACGGGGTGGGGGTTCGCGACGTTAAATCGTTTATATATATATATATATATATATATATATATATATATATATATATATATATATATATATATGTGTGTGTGTGTGTGTGTGTGTGTGTGTGTGTGTGTGTGTGTGTGTGTGTGCGTGTGTGTATACATATATATATACATATGTATGACAGAAATTTTTTAAAGCAATAAAAAGATGTTTTGGAAAGAAGTTAAGAGAGGAAGAGGAGGCGAATCGAGTAAAGAAGAAAAGGTAAAAGGTGCAGATGGAGAGATGATAATGGAAGAGAAGGCAGTAAGGGGAAGATGGGCAGAATATTTTAGGGAGTTGCTGAATGTGAAGGAGGATACGGAGGGAAAGATAGCTGCAGTGGGAAATGCTAAGAAAATGACCGTGATGAGTGAGGAAAATGGAGGAGAAATAAGGAAGGATGAAGTGAAGGCAGTTGTTAAGATGATGAAAGCAGGAAAGGCACCTGGTCTGGATGGATTCCATGCAGAATGTCTAAAAAAAAAAGGAGGTACAGTGATGGTGGACTGGCTGGTGAGGTTATTTAATGTGTGCTGGAGAGAGGGTAGAGTGCCGGAGGACTGGAGGAGTGCCTGTATAGTTCCACTTTACAAGGGAAATGGGGACAAGTGTGAATGTAGTAGTTTCAGAGGGATTCGCTTGTTAAGTGTAGTTGGGAAGGCTTATGGGAGGATCTTGATTGAGAGGACTAGGAGAGGAACATAGGAAGTAATTGGTGAGGAACAGTGTGGATTTAGGACGGGTAGAGGTTGTGTAGATCAGATCTTTGTGGTAAGACAGATATGTGAGAAAGCTATAGGAAAGGGGAAGGATGTTTTTTGGGCTTTTATAGACCTGGAAAAGGATTACGACAGGGTAGACAGAAAGGCACTGTGGGAGGTTTTGCGGATATACGGGATAGGAGGAAAGCTTCTAGGAGCTGTCAAGAGTTTTTATGAGAGTAGTAGAGCTTGTGTCAGAATTAGAAATGGAGAGAGTGAGTGGTTCGAGGTAAAGGTGGGACTTCGTCAAGGATGCGTTATGTCGCCCTGGCTGTTCAACTTATACATGGATGGGGTAGTGCGAGAGGTAAATGCAAGGGTAGTGGGTCAGGGATTGGAGATGGTTAAAGAAAATGGAGAAAAGTGGGAGGTGAGCCAGCTGTTGTTTGCGGATGACACTGCGCTTGTGGCAGGATCGGAGGAGGGATTGAGGAAGTTGGTGACAGAGTTTGGGAGAGTGTGTGATAGAAGAAAGCTGAAGATAAATGTGGGTAAATGTAAGGTGATGAGATGTACAAGGGGTGAAAGTGGCAGTAGTCTGGAAGTGAGCATTAAGGGAGAGCGACTGGAGGAAGTGGATAGTTTTAGATACTTGGATGCAAATGTGGCAGGAAAAGGTGGAGTGAAGGTGGAGGTAGAATGTAGATTGAGAGAAGCGAGTAAATGCCTTGGTGGATTAAAAAGTGTATTGAGGAATAGACATTTGGGAATCGATGCTAAGAGGAGACTATATGAGGGAGTGATTGTGCCAACAGCACTGTATGGAGCAGAAACATGGAACACAAAAGAGGAAGAGAGGAGTTTGAATGTGTTTGAGATGAGGTGTCTGAGAAGTATGATAGGGTTTACTAGGCTGGATAGAGTAAGAAATGAGGAGGTGAGGAGGAGAACAGGGGTGGAAAGGGGGTTGGGAGATAGGGTTGATGAAAGAGTATTAGGATGGTTTGGACACATGGAAAGAATGAGTGAAGAAAGACTAGTAAAAGAGGTATGGAAGGCAGATGTGGAGGGAGTGAACATGAAGGGACGTCCTAGGATGAGGTGGATGGATGGGGTGAAGGGGACTTTGGGGAAGAGGGGAATGTCTGTTGAGGAAGGACGGGAGAGGACAGAAGACAGGGGTGAATGGAGAATGGTTGTATATAGATGATGTTGTGATGCATGAGGTGGAATGGGCGGGGGGATGGGGGGTGAGGTAGTATGTGTGAGCAAATTTTGACGCAGCCCGAAGGAATTTCTCCCCGTCTTCTCCTTTATGCATGGGGGGACGGAGAGGGGGGTCGCCGATTTAATGAAGCGGCCTTGCTGTGGATGTGCTGTGTCTTGCGACACTGCTTCTGACCCAGGGCAGTGGACAAGGTGCAGGGATGACCCGTCATCCAGGAGGTGCTAAGATAAGAGGGAGGGTGGAGGGGTGTGGAGTGTATTCAGGGATGGAATGGGTGGGAATAATTTTATGCCTTTTCCTTTTTGGCTACCTCCCTTGTAAGGGGGAAAAGCCTTGGTATATGTATGTATGTATATATATATATATATATGTATATATATATATATATATATATATATATATATGAAATTATTAATATCACGGATTACATTACGAGTGTCTATACTATAAAGTAGTGGCTTGACTAATATCTGGGAGCTTTATCGTCATGAACTTTCCCTCTCAGAGGTGTCAAGGAAGTAGCCTGCCAACTATGAACTCGCTTTCTGCCGACAGGACTCGATCCGCTCCACTCCCGAACTTGGCCCCGCGTAGCGACGCTCTAACCCACTTTAACACACTAAGGAGACACACACTTGGTACAAGCTTTCATTCAGTGCCACTCATGGGTGCCAATATGGCATGGCACTCCCGAAGCTTCCCCCCTCCCCGGACTTCGTGAGGTCGAGCAACGAGCGCACGGTAGAGTCAGGGACAAAAGTCATGGATGCACTTTCATTTCTCTCTTTCTCTTTCTCTCTCTCTCTCTCTTTCTCTTTCTCTCTCTCTCTTGTCTGATATGTTACGAAAACTGACGGATCGTAGGGAAATTATCGTTCGGTCTGTTGACAGTCCTGTCTCAAAACAATTAGTTCATTAATTGAGGAATGAATGCCACGGAGACAAAAAAATAAAAAATAAATAAATAAATAAATAAATAAATAAATAATAATAAAAAAAGAGATGAATATACCCCATGAACTGAATACAATTGTCTGGTGAGTCATTATATAAATAGTGCTGAGTAATGGTGCTTCCGATGTGATTATGTTTTTTAAATAGTTTACTATTTTCTACGTAACTACAAGTATTAACAATTAGTAAATTAATTGTCCTTCTATGTGCACAATATGCATACATACACAAATACACACACACGCATAAAATATAATATATGCACATACAATGCATACATAAACATAAATATAGAAAGTACGAGATGCCTATACTCTCGTGTACTGTCCTTACTCGACTTTGGCAATGTATTGTTTTTTTCATACTTTTATCACTTTTGAAAAATTCTAACTCGCAAATATTAAAAAAGAAATAAAGATAACGTATCTACAGCGTTTTAACACCTTCATAAGAAATATGTATTAGCCTGAAGACATATCTTTACATATATTCTTGAAGACAACGTAGATTAAAAAATATCATTTAGTAGCATCAACTTTATCGCTTAAGTTATGCATATTAAACTGTGTTTCAGTGGGGCTCTGTAGCGAGAATATATATATATATATATATATATATATACAGATTTATATATATTCATATATATATAGATACATATATATATATATATATATATATATATACATATATATATGTGTGTGTGTGTGTGTGTGTGTGTGTGTGTGTGTGTGTGTGTGTGTGTGTGTGTGTATATACATATATATATACAAACATACAAAAGTACATACATTTGCATATATACCCATATAATGTAAACTATACAGTATATATACATATACAAACGTACATGTATTTACATGCATGTATTAATACATGCACACGTATATACATACATACGCATCTGACCTCATTATGGGTCGAAAGATCTCCTGTGGGCTTATTAATTAATTAATTAATTTATTTATTTATTTATTTATCATTTATTTTTTTTCAAACTAATTAACCTCTACCAGGAAAGCGAGGTGGCCAGGCGTGGGAGAGGTTCATCCCCCTCCCCCATCACACGCGTCCCCCTCGCTTCTTCCCTTTCAAATCAAGCATAGCAACAGATGAAACGAACCGTAAGAATTTGAACAATTAAAATATATAAATGTACATAATGGCCATCTGAATAATTTACATTTTTATTCGATATAATTTTACTTCGCTTTATTCAATCTGTTTTTATCTCTCCATTTATTCATTTATCTATTTCTATTTTTTTTATCAAGCATATGGGAGTAAGATTTGCTATGCTGAGATTTTATCTAATCATTTTTCTACTTGTTATTTCTAGAATGGTATTAGTTTTCCGTACTATCATTACATCATAATATCTTTTTTTTTTTTTTACAATGCTAACAGTTGTTGTTGTTGTTGTTAGGATAACACTAATACCAACGATTTTTCCCCCTTACAAGGGAGGTAGCCAAAGTCAAAGGCATAAATCCACTCCCACCCATTTCATCCCTACATAATCCTCTACCTATTCATCACCCCTTCCTCCCTCTTTTCTTAGCTCTTCCTGGATGACAGCTCGTCTCTGCATCAAGCCCAGCCTTGGGTCAGAAGCAATGTAGCAAGACACAGCACATCCACAACATTTAATCGGCGAGCCCCCTCCCCTCTCCGTCCCCTCATGCAGAAAGAGAGAAGACGGGGAGAAATCCCTTTGTGCTGCATCAAAATATCACACATACTCCCTCACTCTCCATCCCCGACCCACTCTTATTCATCACAGCATCATCCATACAAAACAGTTCTCCACT
>NC_134818.1:32933229-32935729 GCF_046742065.1 Oratosquilla oratoria
CGCCTCAATTGACTTGTAATTGAACCGACGCGGTTCAAACCGCTAGTGTGAACAGGGCCTATGGCACAATTTTGAAACAGTAACGTCATTTATCATATGTAGAAAATTTCTCTTTACGCACATAAGGAAGATGATGAAGAGGAGGAGGAAGAAGAGGAGGAAGAGGAGGAGGAGGTAGAGACTTAGTACAGTAGTAGTAATAGTAATGATTACAGTAGTACTCATAATAGAAGTAGTAATGTTATCGGTATGAATAATAGCAATAGTAGCAGTATAAAGAGGAGGAGGAGGAGGTAGAGGACAAGGAGAAAGAAAAGGAGGAAGAGAAAAGGAGGACGAAGAAAAGAGAGAGGAGTACGAGAAGAATAAAGAATTCAGGGAGGAGGAGAGGAAAGAGGAGGAGAAAGAGGAAGGGGAGGAGGAGGAAGAGGAGGAGGAGGAGGAGGAGGAGGAAGAGGAGGAGAAGAAGGAGGAGGAGGAGGGGAAGGAGGAGGAGGAGGAGGAGAAGGAGGAGAGACTAGAGATGATTACTTGTCTCAATAGTGAAGACTTTTCTATCTTTGCTCAGGGCCGTTCCGGATAAAAATGGGCAGGTTTAGTGCGTAGAGTACTTTAGAATACTAAGAACATTATATTCTGTTCTTGGAGAGGGGGGGGAAGGGGGAGGAGAAGCGGCAAGTGAGAGAGGGGAAGGCAAGGGGGGATGGAAGAGGGGAGGAGGAAAGAGGGAGGGGGAGAGGAGAGGGTAGGTGGGAGAGGAGAGGAGGGGAGAGGAGAGGAGAAGGGAGGGGTAGGTGAGGGGAAAGGAGAAGAGGGGAGGGGAAAGGAGAAGAGGGAGGGGGGAGATAAGAGGGGGAAGGGAGAGAAGAGGGAGGGGGGAGATAAGAGGGGGAGGGGGAGGAGAGAGGGAAGGGGAAGTAGATGGGGAAGGGAAAGGAGAGGGGGAAGGAGAAGGAGAGGGAATGGGGAAGGAGATGGGAAAGGGAAGGAGAAGGATATGGAGAGGGGAAGGGGGAGGATATGGAGAGGTGAAGGGGAAGGAGAGGGGTAGGAAGAGGGGAAATGGGGAGAGGTGTAGGAAGAGGGGGAAAAGGTGAAGGAGAGGGGTAGGAAGAGGGGAAGGGGAAGGGGAGAGGGGGAAGGGAGAGGAAAGGGGGCAAGGGGGGAGAAGGGGGAGAAGGGGGAGAAGGGGGAGAAGGGGGAGAAGGGGGAGAAGGGGGGGATATTGTACCTCAAGCACAGCCACAATATCATCGTACTCTTCTAATCTCGGACAATGTGTCCTGATTTTTTCCCTCTTCTTTCTGGGGTCAATTAGTGTGTGGAAAAAGATTAAAACGAACTCATATTTTATTTCTGATTATTCAAGTTTAATTAATACAAGTTTCTTTTTTAATTTTAAGAAGAAAAAAAAATCGAAAAATTTAATTTGATTTTTTCATTTCTTTTTCAAGGTGGGGAGGGGAGGGGAGAGGAGGAGGGAGGGGAAGTGGGGAAGGGGGTGGGGGAGGATATGGGGGGGAATGTATAGACAAAAATAGTTTGTGTGATCTCCCCCCCTTTCCCATTCCCCCCCCGGGAAGTGGACAAGGGGGTAGGGGAGGATATGGGGGGGAATGTATAGACAAAAATAGTTTGTGTGATCTCCCCCCCTTTCCCCCTTCCCCCCCCTCGACAACTCTAGTACTGGAATGTAGACGTTTCCAAATGTACTTTCTGAACACAAAAGGAATTTAATCTGACAAGATTTGAAGGCAGAATAAAAATACGACTCCTTCGGGCTGTGTGCTGTTGCTGCACTATGGAGGGAGGAAACGAGGGGGTGGGGCGGGGTGGGGGGAAAGGACAGGAGGAGAGGAAGAGAGAAGAAAAAGAGGAAGAGGAAGTAAGAGAAAAGGGTTGCGTGGAAGAAATGAAAAAAATGAAAGACAAGGAGTGATTAAGAGAGAGAGAGAGAGAGAGAGAGAGAGAGAGAGAGAGAGAGAGAGAGAGAGAGAGAGAACGAGAAAGAGAGAGACAGACAGAGAGAGAGGAAAGGTGGATGGAATTGGATCGTGAATAGGAGAGGAACTGGAAGATCGTGAGGGTGAGGGAGGGTGGGAGAGGAAATGAAGACGAACTGAGGGAATTGTGGAAGGGGGGAGAGGGGGAGAGGGGGAAAGGGGGAGAGGGGAAAAGGGGGAGAGGGGGAAAGGGGGAGGAGAGGGGGAAAGGGGGAGGGGAGAGGGGGGAATGGGGGAGGGGGAAAGGGAAGAGGAGGAAAAGGGGAGAGGGGTAGAGTGTGTAGAAGGGAGAAGGGGTAAAGGGAGAGGGAGAGAATGGGAAAAAAGGAGGAAAGGGGAGAGGAGGAAAAAGAAAAGAGCAAAAAGGAGAGAGAGAGAGAGAGAGAGAGAGAGAGAGAGAGAGAGAGAGAGAGAGAGAGAGAGAGAGAGAGAGAGAGAGAGAGAGAGAGAGAGAGAGAGAGAGGTAGACAGGTTCGAGGGGAGAAGGGAAGAGGGGG
>NC_134818.1:32950729-32955729 GCF_046742065.1 Oratosquilla oratoria
GCATTGCCTTGTGTTCTTACGGGCAATGTCCCAGCGAATGTGAGTAAGCACTGTCCATGCAGACCCAAGCCTTGGACATTAAACAACATGAAAAAAATTAAGATAGATACTCACAACGTAAGAACCCTCTCAGAAGACTACAGGCTGAATAATTTAATGGAAGAACTAGAGAACATCAAGTGGGACATCGTAGGACTGAACGAAGTCCGAAGAGCGGAAGAAAAACTGATACATTTTACTATAGAGGTAAAGACAAAGAAAGATCTAGTGGAGTAGAATTCTTGATAAACCGAGAGATTGCTGGTAACGTAATAAATTTCAGTAGTTTGTCAAACAGGGTAGCTTGGATTGTGATCAGGCTGTGCAAAAGGTACACTCTAAAAATAGTCTAAGTTTATGCACCAACTTCACAGGTTTACACGATGAAATTGGGTACTTCTATGATAATTTCAGTCAGGTAATGGATCAAGAAAAAGTACACGTTGGTAAGAGGAGACTTATGCTAAAGTGGGAAGATGGGAGATGAGTCGTACATAGGGAAGTTTGGAGTAGGTGAAAGGAATGACGGAGGCGAGATGTTAGTCAATTTTGCAAAGAATTACAACATGAGCATAATGAACACTTTCTTCCGAAAGTGTGTAGGTCGTAAATGGACCTATAGAAGTCCAAATTGAACAACAAAGAACGAAGTAGACTTCATACTAGATGAGAGAAAGAGCGTTAGTAATGTTACGGTCATAAATAAAGTAAGCACAGGTAGTGACCATAGAATGGTAGGCTGCACACCTAAATTCAATTTCAGAACCGAGAGAAATAAATTTATTTCAAAAAAGAAAATAAGCCTTGCAAAGGTTAAGAATAATAATAAGAAAATTCAGTAAGAAATTAAAAACAGATTAGAAGCTCTAAAAACTAACGATGACACCATCGAAGATATGAATTTGAATTTAGTGAATATCATTAGGGGACCAGCAGAGAAAGTAGGAAGTACAAAAAGTATTAGAGAAAACAAATTCTCCAAAGCTACAAATGATCTAATTAAAAGAAGAGGGGCCATGCAGATTAAAAGCAGGAGACGAAATAGGAGTAGAATTAAACATACTGATATACAAAAGAACAGAGATCAGAGAAAAGAAAGAGAAACATAAAGAAAATAGAAGAAACTATTCCGGAAGGTAAAAGTATTAAAAGGACTGAGCGCAGACATGCTTTAGCAAGACAGGAAATGATAAATTTGAAAGATAGAAATAGACAGATTAAATGCAGAGAGAGAATGGTAAAAAGAATACAAGAATTTTATCAAGAGCTTTACTCGTCGAAGACCATAGTTGAGTCAGTAAATCCATCTGTAGGCGTTAGTAGTGTACGAGAAATTAGAAAGTAGAATTTGCTCTAAAAATATGAAACTAGGAAAAACACCTGAGGATGGTATATTGATAGATCTTTTGAAAAGACGCAGGGAAAAAAGTTCATATTAAGTTAGCTCAGTTGTACACCCAGTGCTTACGTTAAGAAAGCGTTCCTGAATCGTGGTGCAATGCTATAGTAATTCTGATTCATAAAAAAGGAGACCAACTAATCGAGAAAACGACAGAATACAATACACCTCTCCATTTAGCTTTTGTAGATTACGAGAAGGCCTTTGACTCAGTAGAACAAATAACGCAAGCAGGGTACAAACGAATAGACCGTGAGGGTTCAAGAATATATCTATGCGAATGGCACCGCTGTAATTCCACAACATAAAGATACAGAAAAGCTCAAGATCGAGAAAGGAGTAAGGTAAGGCGATGCAATTTCACCTAAATTATTTACAGCTTGCTTAGAAAAGATTTTCAGAGGGTTGAGTTGGAAAGAGAAAGGTTTGAAGGTTAATGGCGAATATTTGAGCCACCTAAGATTTGAGGATGACATTATTCTTATTTCAGAAAGAGCAGAAGGCTTGCAAGATATGCTGAGTGATCTGAACAAGTCTCGAACTAAGTTTAAAAATTAAAAAGAGTAAAACCAAAGTAATGTTCAACACGAAAGTTCAAACTAAAGCGATTATAATCGATGGTGAGAGTCTTAAAGAAATTGAAGCGTATAATCATTTAGGCCAGATGGTGAAAGTGACCCAAGATCATAATAATGAAATAAAAAGATGTATTACAATTGGTTGGAAAGTGTTTGGTAAGTACAATAAAATCCTGAGAAGCTCTCTACCTTTATGTCTGAAACGTAAAGTTTACATTCAGTGCATTCTGCCAGCAATGGTGTATGGGTGTGAGACTTGGAAACTGAAGGTGATGGAGATGAAGCTAAGGACTGCACAGAGAAGAATGGAAAGATCAATGATGGAAATAACGCTGAGAGACAGAGAGAGAGCATATTGGGTGAGAAAGCAGACTAGAGTAAAGGATATTGTGGAGGCGGTAAAAGAGACGAAGTGTAATTCTGCAAGTATGTTGGTGCGAACGACTGGTAAGCGATGAAGCAGCAAGAGTGTAACTGAATGGACGCCGCGAGATAGGAAGTGTGTAAGAGACACCAGACAGAAGGTAGAGAGACGAGATAGAAAAGTTTGCAGGAGTGAAGTGGCAGAGGTTGGCGATGTCGTTAGAATGCTATGAAAGAGGCCTTTGTTCAGCAGTGGACTCAGGATAGCTAATCTTATTTGGTACACACACACACACACACACACACACACACACACACACACACACACACAAACATATTATTATAAATATATATATATATATATATTTATATATATATATATATATCTATATATATATATATATATATATATATATATATATATACTGTATATACTCGTCTGGGGTATTAGCCCCCGTCTGGGGTATTGGCTGCATGTTATTGTGGGTTTAAAAGCCGTGGTGGAGTGGAAGGAGTTTTCTTCAAAGTTAAAGTGGATGAAGGTGAAATTGAGGAGATGTGGGTCTTTGTAAGTGTATATGGGCCTGGTAGTGAGAAGTGTGTACAGAATATTTGAACTGATTTAAATTATGCATAGAGGGTGTAGGGAGAAATGTCAATGTAGTGGTACTGAGAGATCTTAATGCTAGGGTAGGAAATTAACTAATAGATGTAGTTGGGAAGTGTGGAGTTCTCGGAAAAAGTTGTAGTGGAGAGATGATGGTGGAGATATGTCTAGAAAGAGAGTTGATGACAGCAAATACAGTGTTTAGGAAGAAAGTCGAGTATAAGTATACATGGGAGAGGATGGTGGATGGGTGGTAGATAGGGCTTTAATGGACTACACAGTAGTAACCAGAAGAGTAGGGAGAGTTTTGGATTTACACGTTCTAGGGGGAGTGAGTGGAAGAATATCAGATCAATTTTGGAAGATAAATTGAGTGTAGAGGATAGGTGGAGAAGGAGGAGAAGGATAGAAGGTAGGGAGGTGCTTAGAGTAAACTGTTTAAATTAGAAAGAAAAGAAAAAGGAGTACAGGAAGAAGCTGAGAGAGGAGTGGAGGGAGTGAAGGATAGAGTAGAACTAGGAGTGGAATGAAAATGGGGATGGTTCAAGGAGGGAGTCACAAGGTGTACAAAGCTGGTGTATGTAACAAGGACGGGAGGAAATAGAAGGAAGGGTAGTGAGTGCTGGGATGATGATGCAAGGAAGGCTGTAGAAGAGAAGAAACGAGTATTCACAGACTGGTTACAAAATAGGACGAGGGAATCATAGAGGTACAAAGAAAAGAGAAGTAAAGCATAAGATAAAGGAGACAAAGATGAGAGCAGGTGCGAAATGGAATAAAAATATGACAGAAAAATTTGAAAGTAATAAAAAGATGTTTTGGAAGGAAATTAAGGGAGGAAGAGATGGCGAATCAAGTAGAGGAGAAAAAGTAAAAGGTGCAGATGGAGAAATGATAATGGAAGAGACGGCAGTAACAGGAAGATGGGTAGAGTATTTTAGGGAGTTGCTAAATATGAAGGAGGATAGGGAGGGAAAGGTAGTTGTGGTGGGAAGTGCTAAGAAAATGACAGTGATGAGTGAGGAAAAAGGAGCAGAAATAAGGAAAGATGATGTGAAAGCAGTTATTAAAATGATGAGAGCAAGTAAGGCACCTGGATTGGATGGATGCCATGCAGTGTCTAAAAAGGGAGGTACAGTGATGGTGGACTAGATGCTGAGGTTTAATGTTTGTTTAAAAAAGGGTAGAATGCCGGAGGACTAGGAGTGTCTATATAGTTCCATTCTACAAGAGAAAAGGAGACAAGTGTGAGTGTAGTAGTTTCAGAGGGATCAGTTTGTTGGGTGTAGTTGGAAAGGCTTATGGGAGGATTTTGATTGAGAGGATTAGGAGAGGAACAGAAGGAGTAATTGGTGAGGAACAGTATGAGTTTAGGGCAGGTAGGGGTTGTGTGTATCAGTTTTTTGTGGTAAGGCAGATATGCTAGAAAGCTTTAGGAATTTTTTTGGGGGGGGGAGGGGGGGCTTTATGGATTTGAAAAAGACCTATGACAGGGTAGACAAGAAGCCACCGTGGGAGGTGTTGCACATATATGGTATGGGAGGAAAGCTATTAAGATCAGTCAAAAGTTTTTACAAGAGTAGTGGAGCCTGTGTTAGAATAAGAAATGGAGAGAGTGGGTTAAGGTAAATGTGGGACTTTGCCAGGATGTGTTACGTCCCCTTGGCGGTTCAATCTATACATGGATAGGGTGGTGCGAGAGGTAAACACAAAGATAATGGGCCGGGGATTGGAGATGGTTGAAGAAAATTGAGAAAATGGGAGATAAGCCAATTGTTGTTTACTGACGACACTGCGCTTATGGCAGGATCAGAGAAGGGATTAAGGAAGTTAGTGACAGAGTTTGAGATGTGCGAAAGAAGGAACTTGAAGATAAATGCGGGTAAAAGTACAGTGATGAGATGTACAAGGGGAGAATGAGGCAGCAATTTGGAAGTGAGTATTAAGCGAGACTGGAGGAAGTGGATAGCTTTAGATACTTGGGTGTGAATGTGGCGGGAAAGGGAGGAGTGGA
>NC_134818.1:32958229-32963229 GCF_046742065.1 Oratosquilla oratoria
CAAAATACATTTTATACAGCGGTTGGCTGTCGGACAACAAAAACTACAACAACAACAACAATAAGTGAAACAACGCTGGAAAAAAAAGCGAGAGAGAGAGAGAGAGAGAGAGAGAGAGAGAGAGAGAGAGAGAGAGAGAGAGAGAGAGAGAGAGAGAGAGAGAGAGAGAGAGAGAGAGAGAGAGAGAGAGAGAGAAATCTCAAACGAGATTCGCCTTTCCGTAGAGTGCACCTCTCACTCCCTCCCCCCACCACCACTCCACCTCCATGTGTGACGTCACGTAACGTGATTTGTGACCTGACCCACTCCACTTATGGAGTACTGACTGGTGGGAGCCCTTTCAGCTGAATAAAATCACCTGGCGACAGCTAAAACAAATATAAATACCATAAGGGATTAGGCCCTGTTATACTAGCGATTTCAACCTCAGAGGTTCAATTACGATGCAAGTCAATGGAGGTGTTCACACAACCGCGCGGGTTTTCCTTCACTAAGCAGTACCGCCAAGATTTCCGCGTGGTTCAAACCACTAGACACCCCATACGGACCACAGTCACGCAGAAGTCTTATAACTGGAGACTAATCTAGCATTGGATACAAGGGCTGGTGACATCTTGACCTGATATTTTATTCTGGCTAGCGACAGATGATTTCAAGTGGCCCCTACACGATCAATAATATTGCGCAATATTCTGTATTGTACAATATAACTGACGGTGTGAGAATGTTATTGAAGAATGACACAATATATGGAAGATATCAAATGTACAGCTCAAACACGTCTTCAATACCACCCCTAAACCGTCGATAATACTGTACAATACGGAATATTGCGCAATATTATTGACCGTGTAGGGCTCGCTTTATCCATTTCCATCCACCTCTTCGTAACATTTTATTCTGACAGTCGCCAGATGATTTTATTCAGTGGATGGTCTTGTAGCTATGTTGCCTTCTTCACGATGACGGTGTGAGATAGAAAATGGACCCCATCTTATGGAAAATTGACCCCTCCCCACCCCACTCAAAATACTGGCTTTTTCCCGTTTATAAACAGATAAAGCATCAATATTTATTAGCAAGTATTGTTTATTAAATTACCTAACATAACCTAATCTATTCTAATGACAATGCGTTGCATATTTTAGTGGGGGGTTCATTTTCTATAGGGGTTCATTTTCTATATGGAGGTCCATTTTCCGCTGTAGAAAATGGACCTCGGGGTCAATTTTCCGCTATAGAAAATGAACCCTGGGGTCAATTTTCCGCTATAAAAACTGGACCCGGGGTCTACTTTCATACATACATACATATACCAAAAGCTTTTCCCCCCTTACATGGGTACAATACGGAATATTGCGCAATATTATTGATCGTGTAGGGCTCGCCTTATCCATTTCCAGGGTCTATTTTCAGATATAGAAAATGGACCCCGGGTCCAATATCAGGGGGGGGGGGGGGTCCATATTCTAATCTACAACGGCCTACTTTATATAATTTATTCTAGCTAGACGAATCCATTCAGTTATGGCCAGGCCCCTGTACTGGCATGGTGAACAACTTTTAGCTTGTTCAAGTGCATAGAAGCGCTGGTAAACTACAATTCTCAACAACAGCAACGTCTCCGAGCGGGTTAGAGCGTCGCTACTTGCGATGGAGATCGATGTGGCGGCGGTTCGAACTCTGCCGCCAGCGAGTTGGACCAAGTTTATGTTTCATTCAATTCCACGCTATAGAGTCCTCTGTAAGGGGCACCGTTTTGCCTCCTGATAGGGGAAGTTCGCGACGCTAAATCGAATAATCAATCAACCACTACATCTTTCCTTCCCAACTCGATATCCTCCTCCTCCTCCTCCTCCTGAGCCTCCTCTTTTCTCTCTCTCTCTTTTCCTCCTCCTTCTCCTTGATAAATATTTTCTATTTCGTTTACTCTTCCTCGTTTTCTCTTTATTCAACTCTTCTTGCCGTCTTCATGCTTTTTCTCTCTTTTTATCTTCCTCTTTCTCCTATTCCTCCTCCTCTTCAGCTTCCTCTCCTTCTCCACCCCCTTCTAAACTCTGTTTCCTCTTCCCTTTCAGCGTCCTTTTCCTTCTTCCTCCTTTTCTTCCTCCTCCTCCTCCTCTTTCACTTCCTCTCCTTCTCCACCTCCCTCTTGACGCTCCTTGCCCTCCTCCCTTGTTCGCGTCCTTTCCTCTCTCCTCCTTGTCCCTTCCCCCTCCCTACCTCAGCTTTCCTCCGTCATATCTGTCGCCACCACGCCACGAATACTCCTTTTTTTCATTTTCTTTCGTCCTTGCACCTTACCCGTTCGTCCGCGAGCATTGGAAAACCCCGCAGGGAGAACGAACAACTGAGCAATCTAGCAACACCGCGCTCGCGGGTTGCCCCACGGAATGATTCGTTCTCTGCGATGGATCAAATGTTCTTTGTCTTGAACACATCCCAAACGGAACACTTTGCAATACACGAGAGAGTGATTTGTTCCTACCCGGTTGTTCTTCCCCCTGAGCTTGTCTCAACAACCTCAGTTCTTTAGGGCTACTGAGGCATAGGCGTTGTTGTAATCTATGAAAGCGATTTTTTTTTCACTCTCTGCTAACGCTTGCTTCGCTTTGACATTTCAGCTGGAGGTCACTGAGTTCTTGGCTTCAAATGATCTACCAAGTAGTCGAGCGCTTTATCTACTCGTATGTATACATGTGTACATACACACACACAGTCAAATGTTCTACTAGGTAGATCCGCACTATGTATACGCATACGTATATATGTGTACACACACGCACATACACACTACCAGGTAAATGAGCACCTACTCTATAGATATTTGTACGTATGCATACCCATGTAAACACACACATAAACATACATACAATGCGAGGTAGATGAGCACTTACTCTATAAATATTTGTACGTATGCATGTGTATATGTGTACACACACACACACACACACACACACACACACACACACAAAACTGTTGTCATTTTATATGGCTGGAGCCGAGCTATACTTTGATTTAAATACGGTCGCTGCAGTGGTCACTATTTTGTTTCATGTTTTTTAACAATGGCCCCGGCGGCGTTTGATGTGGCGCACGATGTGACTCTGGCCTTCCTGTTGTGCCCGCTCCTCCTGTTGTGATCAGTCGCCGGTATTGTGTCGTGATCTACCCACTTCGATAAGGCAATGCCTCCCACCCCACCACCATCGCTCTACTCCGTCCTCACCCTCACCCTTCCCACGTCAGACATGTTTTAGTGGTTTTGTTCTGATTAAGGACTAGATGATATATGTATATATATATAATATATATATATATATATATATATATATATATATATATATTTGCGTGAGGGAGTCAAATGAAGCTTCGTTTGAGGGAAGGAAGGAGGAAAGAGGGAAGAAAGGAGAGAGGGAGGGAAGTAGGGAGGGAAGGAGGGAAGAAAGTATGGATGGAGAGAGGGAAGGAAGGAGAGAGGGAAGGATGGAGGGAAGGGAGTAGAGGAGTTAGAGAGGGAGGAGTTAGAGAAGTAGTGAGGGAGGGAGAGGAGGGAAGGATGAAGGAAAGCAAGGATGGAGGGAGAGAGGGAAGGAGGGAGGAAGAGAGAGAGGGAGGAAATGATGGACAAAGAGAGTGGGAATGTGGGAAGGAGGGAAGTAGAGAGTGATAAGGTGGGAGAGTGAAAAAGAAAATTGGGATGAAGTGAGAGTGGGATGGAATGTAGGGGTGAAATTAATAAAAAGTATAATAGGGGAGAGGGAGAGCAAGGGAGGGAGAAAAAGAGGAAGGGGTGAAAAGGAAGGAAAGAGGGAAGGGAAGGAAAAAAGGAAAGAGAGAAGCAGGGGAAGAGGAATGGACGGGAGAAGGAAAAGTGGAAGAGAGGGAGGAGAAAAAGAGGAAGAGAGGGAGAGAGGAAGGAAAACAGGAAGGAAAGGGAGGAAAGGGAGGAAGGGAGAGGGAAAGGGAGGGGGAAGGGAGCAGGGAAAGGGAGGAGGAAAGGGAGGTAGGGTGAGGGAGAGGAAGAGAAAGAGGAGGAATGAAGTGAGACAAGGAAAGGAAAAATGGAAACAGGGAAGGAGGGAAAGAGGAATGAAGGGGAGGAAGAAAAGAGGAAGGGAGGAGGGAAAAAGAGGAGGGAAAGGGAGAAAGGGAGGAGGGAAAGGGAGAAAGGGAGGAGGGAAAGGAGAGATACACTCCTTATAATCATATTTATGAGTAAGGAGGAAGATTACGGAGGAAGTTGAGATTGGCTTCTGCCTTTGGTGGTGGCGCTGGTGTAATATGGCACGTGTGTGGTAACAGTGGTGGTGGTGGTGGTGGTGGTGGTGGTGGTGGTGGTGGTGGTGGTGGTGGTGGTGATAAACATCATGGAGGGAGGAAAGGTATGTGGAAAGAAAGAAGAAGAAAAAAAAATATTCGGACAAACACATACAACATCGTCAGGATATGGTCAACGTTTCCATACGTTTATTACATTTACAAACGTTTCGTGCTCTCGTTCAATTTCTGTGACCTTACACACATGCGCACACACACACACACACACACACACACACACACACACACACATAACTCCTCACACATAGGAGTTGAAATACCAGCTTTCAGTACAATGATGCTTTTCAACCCTAAGCAAGGACTCGAACTCAGATCACTGAATCAACGTTCAAGCGCGGTACCACTACGCCATCAAGGTTCGTGTGCTTCACCATGGTCTTGGATCACGTGCTGACTTATGATCGACAGCTATTACCCTCCTAGATGATGGCTTAAGGTAATATATGATCGATCTATGGCTGACGATGTGACCTTAGACACACACACACACACACACACACACACACACACACACACACACAAACTCCCCATCCACGAGAATTGAAACAACGGCTCACAGCGCAACGATACTGATTTTTTTTTTAGCCCTTGGCGGGATTCGAACTCGGATCGCTGGAGTAGCGGTTGCAAACGGTACCATTGCGCCGTCAAACCGTATG
>NC_134818.1:32968229-32985729 GCF_046742065.1 Oratosquilla oratoria
ATAAATAGAATGAAACTAAAGAAAATAACATAAAATAACTGAATAGCTAAAAATAAGAAACAAATAAAAAAAATAATAGAAACAAATAAAATATTTTAAAAATCCCTAGACGCTCCAAAAGCTAATTAAAATCATCTGAAGCTAAATATAACAAAATATAAAAAGCTCGCCACTGTTGTCAAACTCACTAAACAAACACAAAACATAGAATTCCGAATCGATTTTCCCCTTTGACTCTGTTGTGGAAATGAGCCTTTTTTCGAAAGACGCGAAGAGGAAAAAAAAAAAGAAAAAAAAAATCTTGAAGATTTCCACTAATCGATATTTTATTGCCTCTTCTGGCAAAGCAAAAACAAAAAAACGACCTCTCAAACGTCGTCAGGGAAAGATAGTTACCTTCACTTTGGGAGAGAGGGGGGAAGGGGGAGAGGGGGGAAGGGGAGAGGTAGGGGAAGGAGGGGGATAGGTATGGGGTAGAGAAGCAGCTATAGGAGAGGGGAGGGGGGAGGGGTATGGGGAGGGGGAGAGGTAGGGAAATGGGGGTTGAGGTAGGAATACAGACAGAGCTGCAAGGGTGAGGAGGGAAGATGTATGAGGAAGGGAGGGGAGGTGTAGGGGAAGGAAGGGAGAGGTACGAGAAGAGAGGGAGCTACAGGGGAGAGGAGGGTTTGGGTATGGGAAGGGGAGAGGTAGGGAAAGGAGGGGAAAGGTTCAGGAAAAGAGGGAGCTATAGGGAAGAGGAGGGTAGGGCTATGGGAAGGGAAGAAGTAGGGCAAAGAGGGGAGAGGCACAGGAAGAGAGGGAACTACAGGGAAGAGGAGGGTATGGGTATGGGGAAGGGAGAGGAGGAAAGGAGAAGGGGAGTGGGGAGGGGGAGAGGGGAAGAGGAGAGGGGGTGGGAAGAGGGGAGAGAGGTAGAGGAAGGAGGGGAGAGGTACAGAAAAAGAGGAAACTACAGGGGAAAGCCGGGTTGAGGTATGAGGAGGAGATAGGGGGAGAGGTAGGGAAGAAGGAAGAGGTACGAGTAGAAAGGGAGCTAAAGGAAAGGGGTAGGGGTATGGGGAGAGGGAAGGGAAGTGAAGTAGGGGTAGAGAGGGAGCTACAGGGGAGAGGAGGGTAGGGGTGTGGGGAGGGGAAAGTGGGGAGGAAGGGGAAGGAGGGGAGAGGTAGAGGAAGGGGAGCAGAGGTAGGGGAAGGGGGAGAGGTAGGGGGAGAGGTAGGGGTAGTGGGGAGGTACAGGGGAGAGGAGGGTAGGAGTATGGAGAGGGGAGAGGGGGGGAGGTAGGAGGAGGGGAGAGGTACGAGAGGAAAGGGAGCTACAGGGGAGAGGAGGGGTGTGGGGAGGAAGGTAGGGGTAGAGGGTATGGGGAGGGGAAAGGGGGGATAGGTAGGGGAAGGGGGAAGAGGTATGAGGTAGAGAGAGGGAGTTACAGGGGTGATGTAGGGGTATGTATGGGGAGGGGAAAGGGGGAGAGGTAGGGGAAAGGGTGATAGGTAGGGGTAGAGAGGAAGTTACAGGGGATGGGGAGATATAAGGATATGGGGAAGGGGAATGGGAGGCATATAGATGGGAGAGGGTAGGAATAGGAAGAAGGTGAGAGAGGGAAGAATGGGACGAGTAGGGATAGGGGTAGAGAGAGGGAGGAAGGAGGCAGAGGGGAGAGGGTAGGAGAGAGAGAGAGGTGACAAGGGGAGAGGGGGTGAAGGTGAGAGGAAGGAGGGAGAGAAAAGAGGGAGGTAGAAGGGAGGAGGGAGGGAGAGAAAAGAGGGAGGTAGAAGGGAGGAGGTGTAGAAGGAAGGCGTAGGGACGGGTAGGGAATGGGAGAGTGGGACGTTGGATGGGAGAGAGGAGGGGTGAGTTGGGAGGGGAGAGGGGAGGGGAAAGGAGGGGGAGGGGAGGGGAGTGGGAAGTAGGGGAACAGTAAGAGGAGTGAGCTGGGAGGGAAGAGGGGTAAGAGGAGAGGGGGGAGATGGGGAGGGGGGAGATGGGGAGGGGGGAGATGGGGAGGGGAGAGGGGGAGGGGAGATGGGGAGGGGAGAGGGGGAGGGGAGATGGGGAGGAGAGAGTGGGAGGGGAGGGGGAGGGGAGGGGAGGGGGAGAGGAGAGTGGAAGGGGAGAGGGAGAGGGAGAGGGGGATGGGAGAGGGGTAGGGGAGAGTGGGAAGGGAGAGTGGGAGAGGGGATGGGGAGGGGAGATGGGGAGGGGAGATGGGGAGGGGAGATGGGGAGGGGAGATGGGGAGGGGAGAGGGGTAGGGGAGAGTGGGGAGATGGGGAGGGGAGAGTGGGAGGGGAGAGTGGGAGGGGAGATGGGGAGGGGAGAGGGGGAGAGGAGAGTGTGAGGGGAGACGGGGAGGGGAGAGGGGGAGAGGAGAGTGTGAGGGGAGAGGGGATAGGCTTCTCTTTTTCATTGACCCTTTAGATTTTATTCAGCTTCACGTGGGGGGGGGGGCATTACGTCCCAATGGAAACAGCCCCCTTCCCTCTCCCCCTCCCTTCTCCTTCCTCTTTTTCTCTCTTCTCTTTCTATTCTTTTCCAACCCCCGCCCCTCCTTCTCCCTTTCTCCTTTCTCCTCTTCCCCTTCCCCCCCCACACTCCCCTTTCTCCCATTCATTATTCGTTCCCTTCCTCCTTCAACATCCTACCATCCTCTCCTCCACTCCCATTTTCTTCCTTCTTTCCCCCCTACATCCCCACCCCCCTCTCTCCCTCATCGTCTCCCCCACTCTCCTTCACCTCCCCTACTCTTCCCACCTTCTCCCCTCTTACCCTCAACCTGTTCTCTCCCTCCTCACTTTCTCAACTCCCCCTTATCTTCCCCAATCCTCCCCAATTCTCACCCTCACCTTCTCCAATCCTCCCCCTCACTTTTCCCAAACCTCCCCCTTACATTTCCCAACCCTCCCTCATCTCCCCTCCCCTCTTCTCCCCCTTCCCACCCTCTACACTCCCCCTGCCCGTCTGTCGGTGGGACGCGACCTCCCCCCCACCCCTTCCTTCTTGAAGAGGCGATCCTCCTTCATGGTCCATCGACTTCGGAGTCGCGGTCATCCGAAGAGTCTTCGAGGTCGTAGGTCTTCGCCGGACGGGGGGGAAGGTCGACGAGGAGGAGGAGTAAGTGGAGGAGAATAAGTAGGAGGAGGGGGAGGGGAGGAAGACAAAGAGAGGGAGTAGGAGGAAGAGGAAGAGGCATAGACAAATGAAAGGGGGCTATAGAATGGAAGGAATTGGTTAAGAAAAGGATAAGGGGGAGGAGGAGGAGTGGGAGGAGTAAGAAGGAGGAGGAGTGGGAGGATGAAGAGGGAAGGGGTGGGAGGAGCAAAAAGGAGGAGGTGGAAGAGAGCGAGGGGGAAGAGGAGGAGGAGAGGGGGCGGAGGAGGGGAGAAAGAGGAGGGGGAGAAAAGAACGGGAAGGAATAGGAGGAAGAGGAAGAGGAAGAGGAAGAGGAGGAGGAGGAGGAGGGAAGAATGAGGACGGGAAAGAATAGGATGGCTACGAGAAGGGAGGATGAAAAAATAGGAAAAGATGAGGCGAAGGAAGAGGAGGAAGAAGGAAAAAGAGGATAAAGAAATACGGAAGAGGGAGAGGAAAAGGTGGAAGATAGAAAGGAGGAGTAAAAGTAGGAGAAAGAAAAACAGGAGGAGGTAGAGGAAGAGAAAAAGGGGAAAGTGGAGAAACAGAAAGAAAACGGGGAGGTGGAGTATATTTTATTGCATTGTATTATATTACATTATATTATTATTTATTTATTAATTATTTATTTGTTGTTTACATTATTATAGTTTTTATTTATTAATTTATTATTATTATGATTTTTTTTCGCATCCGACCTAGATATGGACCAAAAGGTCTCCTGTCGGCATGCTCCGCCTTTGTAATCCTTTGTACAGGATTAAATAAAATAGCCCGCACTCAGATATACGGGTCCCAGAGATAATAAAGGCGTGAAGGAACAGAGCCATATCGGGACAAATGACACATGACGGCTTATTACTCAACAGGAGGATAAGCCATAGTAACATACAAATACACAAGACGAACTTAGAATGCCAAAATCAGAAGTTAGAATAAAATTAATTATAAAGTATAACAAACGTCAGAAAAGCTAATCAGAAATAAAGTATCATAGTTTATACAATGATAAAAACATCGGTGACAAAGTGGATTGTAAAAAGTCAGTTAGGAAGTAGAAAAAATAGATGAATATGTAGAAATGGGAAACTAAATGAGTCTACTGTATTTAATCATTGAATAGGAAAGGGGCTAAGACAGGATCAAACACAGAGTTAATTAAGGTGTTAACCCATTAAACTCCGATGACAAGATTCCTTATCATTTGGTCAAATAAAACAAAAAATCATAAAACACCAAAATGTTTGATCAAACACCAGAAAAATATGACGTCAGTAGTCCTCGCTTTGCTCGCGAGCGAAGCGAGGACTACTGACGTCATATTTTTCTGGTGTTTGATCAAACATTTTGGTGTTTTATGATTTTTTGTTTTATGTGACCAAATGACAAGACATCTTGTCATCGGAGTTAAGGTATTAACGTAGGGATACAGGAACTTGTAAACTAACTTATGTGTGACTAAATCATATTTCTACAAGAAAGTGTCTCACTGTGGCTTACAATTATGTTTGAACTTATATTATAATTACTCCGAAGTGTTTAAAAATTTTGTTATCTTGGAAATATACAGAACACAAAACAACATATCTTATTTGCCACGCTACCTTTCTAACAAGGAGGAGGAAGAGGAAGAGGAAAAAATGGAGGACAAAGCCAAGAAGAGAAAGACATACACACACATACATACGCGCACACACACACACACACACACACACACACACACACACACACACACACACACACACACACACACACACACACACACACACAAAGGACTGTACCTCACCCGAACCCTTGATGATGGGGATGGGGTGGGGAAGGGGGGGATATTGATTTAGGAGACAGGAGGGGAACGCCCCCCATCCCTTATCAATGAAACTATAATCACTATATTACCATAGCCACTATATTACTATAATCAATATATAGTGCGTTAGTAGCGTAATCGGAAGCGTGCTGGTCTCACATTTACTTAAAGGTTCGAATCCCGCACTCGTCTCCGATTCCCAGCAGTGACAGTGAGCTGACCCAACAGTCCCCAAAGCGCATAGGGAATAGGTGACGGCTTCGGCCGCAGCTGCTCAGCGCCTCCTGGCGTAGGCTTCTCGCTATATTACTAAAGACGCCTTCCTAAGAATTCTCTCCTGAACTTACATCTTCGCTTATTACTCCTTATTCACTCTTACTCACTCTCACTTACTCTTACTCACGACCCACTCCTCTTCCTCTAAGGTGTTCATTTACCCAGAGTCATTGACTCACGTTTAGTCATTCATTCATCGCCTTCTCCTCCTCCTCCCTCCCTCATCTTCATTCATTCCCTTGTTCAGACATCCATTCTCATTCACTCAAAATCAACTCACTCATCCTCATTCATAAACTTTTCCTCCCTCACTACCCCTCTTACTCACTCGACCATACATCCCTCCACCCTCACCCTCTTCCTCATTCATTCACCCATACACCCATCCTCCCTCACTCTCTCACTCACCCATGCAACCCCTCCTCCTCCCTCACATCCCCTCTTACTCATTCAACCCTCCTCCTCCCTCACTCACTCATCCGTACACCCTTCTTCCTCACTCACTCACCCATACACCCCTCCTTCCTCACCCCCTCACCCATGCACCACTCTCCCTCTCAATCAACCATACATCCCTTCCTCCCCTTTTCACTCCCCCTATCACACACTCACCCATACACCCCCCTCCTCCCTCACTCCCCCTCTCACTCACTCAACCACACACTTCTCCTCCTTCACGGATACTCTCACTCACCCATACACTCCTCTCACTCTCTCACCCAGACAGCCCTCTCACTTACTCACTCACTCAACCATACACTCCTCCTTCCCCTCTCACTCAATTGCTAACTTCCTTAATCGTCTTCCGGCTCTCCCGAGCGAGTCTTACGGGCGGATTACACCGGATCCCGTAATCGCCCTCGACAGGATCCGATTCCGCATCAAGGTGGACCTTGAAGCGGACATCTCGCCCCTTCCAGAGCCTCCACACTCTATCCAGAACGGCCCCATTTCCATGAGGCTCTATAATCTACCCGAAGCTTCTCTTACGCGTAATAGCCCTAGGGTGGACCTTATACTGAAGAATAACTTTTCATAGGGATGCAGAGTTCTACCAAGAACGGGCCTTAACCTCTGAGATACTGATACCGAGCTTTACCTGGAACGTTCCTATTTCTCGTAGGGTCCGATTTTTTCCTAAAGTCCCCTGTACTCGTAAAGGCCATATTTCCTCTCATTTCCTTGTGAATCATTAAGTAATGGACAATCTACCAGGAATGGGCCTTCCTTCCTAAAGTACTACATTTTTCGGAATGGACCTAATTCTATTAGTCTTCACTTTGTAGTACTCAAGCTTTAACACCAATGGACCCTTCTTTCTGTGCCCTTTTTATTTGGAACAGACCATTTCTCTTAACTGGTTCCTATGACAACGCCCTGGGCAGTTTCTCGTCTTAGTGACGTCCCACGATTCTATTCAACTTTGGGTAGACCACTACACACACACACACACACACACACACACACACACACACACACACACACACACACACACACACACACGGCTTGTTGCTGTAGTGGTACTGAGCTCAACTGCTAACTCAGTGGTCTGAGACCGATCCCCGCCTAGAACTGTCAAACATCACAGCATAGCGAGCTGGTACCCCACTCTATTGGGCAAGGAGTTTTGGATGTGTGTAATGTCACAGCAGTACCCACAAATCAGGCTATACATAAGGTATATGCTCTCATTCGAGAAGGTAATAGCTCCTGTCGATCACGAGTCCAACACGTGGTCCACAAAACACGCCCCCCACAAAAATAAAAAATAAAAACACTCCAACATCCCAAGTATTCCCCCGTTGTTCTCACACTCCCTAAGTCCCACTCGACACTCTGCAACCTGACTCCACGCAATCTCCCAATCACCCTAACTCCCGTGCAACCTGCAACACGACACCGAGGTTCCCCCCCTTCCCCCTCTCCCCAATCTCTGCAACGAATCGGGTCTTCTCCCAATCACCTTGCAACATGACGCCCAATCGAGTTACCCAATCACTTTATGATGGGTAATCGCTTCAGTCCAGTTTTAAGCTGCAGAACCTTTCAACATTTATTACAATTATTATCATTATTGTTATTACTATTGTTGTCATTATTATTATTATTATTATTATTATTATTATTATCACTTAATAATAATAATAAATTTCATTATTATTATTATTATTATCATTATTATTATCATTATTACTATTGTTCTTTTTATTATTATTTGATTAGACTGATCACAATATTTGTGTAACGTGTCTAGCAAAGAGGTAATTAAGTATGACAAAATAAAAAGGAGAATATGAGGAAATAATAGAAAAATAGATATAATATATTTTTCTAGTTGATTAATTAATATTGATATACATCTTTAATTATTAGTATTTATATATTAATATAAAGATAATAAAAGAAGAAGGAAAAGACAAAAAATGTATATTATATATATATATATATATATATATATATATATATATATATATATATATATATATATATATACATATATATATATATATATACATACATAGAACCTAATCATATCATCGACTGCTAACAACAACAATAAACAAATAAAAATGCAAATTAAATCCTGACAACAATGACACTTCCTGACAACATTCCCTGATGACCCAAGGCTCGATTTACAATCACGCGCCTCTCCCCAATCACCTAATCCCTCCCGTGATCAGGAGAGGATTATCATTGCTAATCACCCAAGTCCTCCCAGGTCCCGGATGTTGCACATCTTGGCTCTGCAATGTCCGGAACCAAGCGCATTCCCGGATATTCCCCTAATCCGGGAGACGTATGTAATACATCTTATTATCCCTGACGAATGTAGAATGGAATATGGACCCCCCCCCCCTGAAATTGAATCCGGGGTCCATTTTCTATAGCGGAAAACGTCCCCCCCCACACTTGAATATGCGACTCATTGTCATTGGGTTAGGTTAAGTATTTCAATAAACAATATCTATTAGTATATGTTGATGCGTTATCTTTTTATAAGAAAAAATAAAAGTTTCTAGTATTTTCAGTGAGGGTCCGATTCCCATGGGAGGGTCCATTTTCCACTGCGGAAATTGGACCCCGGGTTCTATTTACAAAGGATTACAAAGGAGGAGCATGCCGACAGGAGACCTTTTGGTCCATAACTAGGTCGGATGCGAAAAAAATCATAATAATGATAAATAAAATTATAATAACATAAATAATAAAATAAATAAATGCATAGGTATAGTTGAATAATAAACAAACAGGTAAATAGTAAATAATAACAAACAGACAAACAATAATAAATAAACAAATAATATAAAATAAATAGCAGGCATTACACCATCTTGCTTAGGTATTTATCTAAACGACTCTTAAAGCTTCGAACTGAACTACACTGCACTGCCTCTGCAGGAAGTTTATTCCATTCATTAACTACAAGGTTGGCGAAGCTGTTTCTACCCACTTCCAAACTGAATTTATTTCCTGACAGTTTGAGACCATTATTTCTTGTCGGATTCTCCGTGTAATTTTTTTTTCCATTTTCTATCTCACACCGGCAGGTGATTTTATTCAACAGATGCGTTGGGGTGGGGGAGAGGTTCTAGATTTAGAACATCTATATAATTTCGAAAATAAGAAATTTATTTCTTGTAGAAATTCCTACCATTTTTTTTAATCCAATGACCACCACGGCTTTGTAAAGTGAGGACGATGCACAGACGGAAATTTTGAAGAAAAAAAAAAAAAAAAAAAAAAAAAAAAAGATAAAATAATAATGATAATTTTAATAACAATAAATTATATATATATAATATATATATATATATATATATACATATATATATATATATACATACATATATATATGATAATAATAATAATAATAATAATAACAATAATAATAATAATAACAACAACAACAATGTGGAACGCTAAGGGTGCTACCTAACAATAAATACTGCTATAATACTCAATGTAGGCTAAATACGAATATACTATAGTAGATAATACTATAACTATAAATTGCTGGGTCTAAGCATTAGTGAATAGTGCGGCATGATTCAATAGTGGGGTAAATGCGCACTTACTGGCTTCGTCACTTATCGCCTACAAATTAGTATATAAATTGATTGGTTCATGCCTTACTGCCTCCATTTTAAATATCTATAGCATAATAATACAGAAACAATGCAATTCATGTAGTATCTATCAATGCAATCTATTCCCTCTCCCTCTCTCTCTCTTTTTCAGATGGTGCGGCAGTACGTCAGAAAAACTGACCCACATCAGGCGCGCCGATACTCCCCCGAGGACCTGCCAGTGGCTGCCCAGCGTGTAAAAACAGGAGAATTCTGCAAGACAGGTTCACGACTTCTGCATATCCTTCACATGACACTGCATGATCATGCATCAGGAACACGGCGGACATTAGAAGTAGGACGCAAACTAGCTACCAGAGGAGTAGCTGTCCTTCGGGCAGCATCTGGCCACCTTCAGTGATTATGGTTATGCTTTCGACCACATGGGGTTAAGGATGTTTGTGAAAATGTTTTTAGATAAGAGATGGGGAAACTGTCCATATTACAAGAAAAATATTCCTGATCAAGAATGCCGCCGATCTTTTGTAAACAGACATATTGATCAGCTTTCCATTCGTATGTGTCAAAATATAAGCATAAGAAGAGCGACAATGTCAGTGGAAACTGTGACCAGATTTTTGAACAACTTAGATAATACGTAGAATGATGTTCTACCTCAAAATATTGTGAACTATGATGATCCGAAGGCGAGGCAAATGATCTTTAGGAAGGGGGTTAAGTGCGCAGAGAGAATTATGAACCCATCCAAATAAGCTGTTCCTCTTATGTTCGCTTGTACAGCAAATGAAAATTTCTCCCTCCATATATTGTTTATAAGACAGACTGTTTGATGGACTCGTATGTATGGGAGGATCCATTGGCACGAGATATATTATACAGAACAAAATCTGGGTGGTTTGATTGGTACTGCTTCAAAAATTGGCTAAAGAATGGTTGTGTCTTATTTCAAGCACCTGTCATATGATCTCTCAAGAGCTCTTGTTGGTAACAATCTCACTTCACATCTTTCTGCCAATGTTATAGAGGTGTGTGGAGAGAACAACATAAGAATGATCTTTTTGCCTCCAAATAGGTCCACTTTCCACGGTTACTGTTCTCACTCTTGAAAAGTATGGAGGATATGGGAAAATATGCCATCAGTGGATTCAGAGCAACCGCTGTCTACCCACTTAACCGGCAAAAAGTAATAAATAAACTGACAAAGGCAAATGTCTCTCCGTCAGCTTGTGAAATTGAGGGAGGCATGCTGTAGCAAGTCAAGTGGCGGCGCCAGGGGGGGGGCTTTAGCCCCCCCAAAAAAGTGACCAGCCCCCCCATTAGCCCCCCCAACTGAAATGAGCAAATTGAAAATTTAAAACACTCATTGAAATAATTTTATTAAGTAGAATTTTTAATTGCCAGGGCTAAAGATTTGTCAGCCATCAGTGCTAGCCCAACCATTAACCCCCTCCCCTTCTGAAATTAGGATAATATATGTGTATTATCATATTACTATCAGCCACCCCAAAAAATTGCTCAGCCCCCCCTTAGCCTCCCCAACTAAAAATCCCTGGCGCCGCCGCTGAGCAAGTCTGGGCCTGCACGGCGTGTAAGTCCATCCATGTATTGCCTGGCAAGAGTGTTTCCTTCAGGGACATTGACGCAGGTCCCTCTGGCCAACAAACCAAAAAGAAGCTCAGAGTAGCGGCACCTGAATCAGACTCCGCCAGGACCCAAGAGGATAATTGTTCATCAAGTCATGTTGACATACCAGAAATTCCTCTTGAGTATAATGAGGAAAGTTCAGTGAAGGAATCAGAAGTAGTGGAAAGAGAAGAGAATGATGAAGAAGAGGAGGGAAGAGAATGAAAGAAAGAGGAGGAAAGAGACGAAGTAGAAGTTAAGGAGAGCAAGACCAAGACAATACAGGAGGGGGTGTTTGTTATTGTTAAATTTACTGGCATAGAAAGTTCATTCGGACTATCATTTTGTTGGGAAAGTGATAGGGAAGAAAGAAAGTGGAGAGGTATTAGTGAAATATTTCATGCGTTATTACAACGTGTCAGGTGATGAATTTTCTTACTTTAGAGGCAAAAAATGAAGACATTTGCCTAATTGATATAACTGCTATTGTAAAGCGTTTTCCTAAGCCTGTAATCATTAAAGACAAATTGTGCTTTAAGGCACAAGTGATATGAGTGACATAATCATGCGTTAATGAATGATAAGGTCACTAATAAATAGTATATGAATTTCATAATTTTAGGTTGTTTACTTTTGTTTTGTGGTTTTCTACTTCTGTATATATATATATATATATATATATATATATATATATATATATATGTATATATATTTATATATGTATATATATATATATGTTTACATACGTATATATGTGTATGTTTCTTAAGACAGATTGAACATTTTTAGAAGCTCCGCCGTGGGATACGAACCCTGACCCGTGCGTCGAAAATCACGGGGCCAAGACGTTAGCAACTATGCTACGGTGATGGTACAAAAGGACTGTACTAGTCCCCGACCACGCTTCACGTAACATTGAAGATCTAATCTCAATTTCATCTAATCCCGTATTAGGCGAGCCTTCCGACAAGTTGTGTATGTTTCTTAAGACAGATTGAACATTTTTAGAAGCTCCGCCGTGGGATACGAACCCTGACCCGTGCGTCGAAAATCACGGGGCCAAGACGTTAGCAACTATGCTACGGTGATGGTACAAAAGGACTGTACAGTCGGGGACTAGTACAGTCCTTTTGTACCATCACCGTAGCATAGTTGCTAACGTCTTGGCCCCGTGATTTTCGACGCACGGGTCAGGGTTCGTATCCCACGGCGGAGCTTCTAAAAATGTTCAATCTGTCTTAAGAAACATACACAACTTGTCGGAAGGCTCGCCTAATACGGGATTAGATGAAATTGAGATTAGATCTTCAATGTTACGTGAAGCGTGGTCGGGGACTAGTACAGTCCTTTTGTACCATCACCGTAGCATAGTTGCTAACGTCTTGGCCCCGTGATTTTCGACGCACGGGTCAGGGTTCGTATCCCACGGCGGAGCTTCTAAACATATATATATATATACATGTATATATATATATCTACATATATATTATATATATATATATCTACATATATATTATATATATATATATATATATAACGTGTGTGTGTACTCCTTGATAATGTGAATATATCACGAATGCGCTCGGACACCACGTGTTTTTCCTCTTCCTAGTGGACTCAGCATATTTGTGATTCACGTGTGACTTGTGAAATGTGCATATGTATATATATATATATATATATATATATATAATATATATATATATTATATATAAATATATACATACATATACAAAGGCTTTTCTCTCCCTTACAAGGGAAGTAGCCAAAAATGAAAAGGCATAAATTCACTCCCACCCATTCCATACCTTAAAACACTCCACATCCCTCCACCCTCCCTCTTATCTTACCACCTCCTGGATGACGGGTCATCCCTGCATCCTGTCCACTGCCCTGGGTCAGAAGCAGTGTCGCAAGACACAGCACATCCACAGCAAGGCTGCTTCATTAAATCGGCGACCCCCCCTCTCCGTCCCCCCATGCAGAAAAGGAGAAGACGGGGAGAAATCCCTTCGGGTTGCGTCAAATTTTGCTCACACATACTACTTCACCCCCACCCCCAACCCATTCCACCTCATGCATTACAGCATCATCCATATACAACCATTTTCCATTCACCCCTGTCTTCTGTCCTCTCCCGTCCTTCCTCAACAAACATACCCCTCTTCCCCAAAGCCCCCTTCACCCCATCCATCCATCCATCCACCACATCCTAGGACATCCCCTCATGTTCACACCCTCCACATCTGCCTTCCATACCTCTTTTACTAATCTTTCTTCACTCATTCTTTCCATGTGTCCAAACCATCCTAATACTCTTTCATCAACCCTATCTCCCAACTCCCTTTCCACCCCTGTTCTCCTCATCACCTCCTCATTTATCACTCTATCTAGTCTAGTAACCCCCATCATACTTCTAAGACATCCTCATCTCAAACACATTCAAACTCCTTCTCTCTTCCTCTCTTATGTTCCATGTTTCTGCCCCATATAGTGCTGTTGGGAGAATCTCTCCTTCATAAAGTCTCCTCTTAGCATCCATTCCCAATTGTCTATTTCCTCATTACACTCTTCAATCCACCAAGGCATTTACTCGCTTCTATCAATCTACATTCTACCTCCACCTTCACTCCACGAAAAAAAAAAAAAATATATATATATATATATATATATATATATATAGGCAATAAAAATATCTCCCTTCTTAATGGGTTATCATACTGGGCTATTTTTCCTACGCTCCGACATCCTTCCTCCAACCTCCATATGAATAACTAAAATACGACTTCTCTTAAAGAAATCTAGGTTTCTATAAGAACATTTCAGACCCTTTAGTCTTCTAGATATTACGTTTATTCCTCTTCTCTGACACTGTTTTCAGTCTTTCTCACTCTTCCTTAATCTCTCTTTATTATTTTCACTATCTCCTTATTTCTCATCACCCCTGTCTCAACTCATCTTTGAGGTGCATTTTCCTAAAATAATTTCCACTTTACATTTTCTATATTTCCGTTCTCTTTTCCACCTCGTTTTCTAATTCCGTTATCTGGCCGTATTTACGTTTTCTTTAAAAATCATAGTGGAGGGGAAAGGAGTGTGTGTGGAAACTGGAAACGTATTTTGAAAATTTACGCTACATTTTTATTTATTCGTTTATTTCTACCATGACTATGTTATTCGTTATTCGTTTTTTATTGTGTATCATATGAAGTTGTATATCACGTCTCTCTCTCTCTCTCTCTCTCCCTCCCCCTTTTTTTTTCTGAAATTATTTTCTGGTTTTGTGTTTACCATGAGCAGCTGCCTTGCTCTTTCTTGTTTGCATTTCGTTTCCTTTTCTTAAGACGTGTCACAAGATTGTTTACACTCCTTAGTCGTACTGTCCAATTACACGAGCGTCGCTACTTGTGGCGGAGGTCGAGGTGACGGCGGTTCGAAACCATGCCTCCTGCGAGTTGGACCAAGGGCATGGTTCCTAAAAATCGACGCTACAACGTCTTCTGTAAGGGGTACCTTACTAGCCTCCTGATAAGAGAATTTCTTGACGTTTAACCGAACCATCATATCATTATTAGTGCTACTATAATCATAATTATCATTTTCAATTTATTTACTTATTCTATTCATTATCCTTCTGATAAATCCTTCCTTTGGTCCATTTTTCCTGCCTTAGTGTAATCCTCTTATCTTACTTATCTTTGATTCACAAATATATATTTCTTCACAAAAATTTTACAATTATATTTCATTTCTATGAGGCTGAAGACACAATGGTATGTCATTCCTTCACGGTCCTTACAGTATTACTATTATCATTATTACAATAACTATTGTCATTATTACTATCATCGTTATCATTATTATTATTATTATTATTATTATTCTCAAGATTTATTATTATCATTATTGTTATATATCTTTTACTTTGGAGCCGTCACTGACTGGACGAAAAATACCAACAACAACAACAATCACCATCACCTCCACTACCCCTACCACCTCCTCCTACTCCTTTTCCTCCCTTCCTCCTCCACTTTCTTCAACTCCTACTCCCTATCCTACTCATACTCCTCCTTTTCTCGATCCTTCTTCCTTCTACTCCCTATCCTCCCCCCACCTAATCCTACTCCACTTTCTCCTCCTAGTACTCCACTTCTCTTAATCCACTTTTTTCAACTCCTACTCCCTATCCTACTCTTCCTCCTCTTTTTCTCGATCCTTCTTCCTTCTTCTCCCTATCCTCCTCCACCTACCCCTACTCCATTTTCTCCTACTCCTTCATCCCTTCTTTCTCCTCCTCCCCCTCCTCCACTCCCACCCCCTCAACCTTCCACCCCACCTTCATCCCATCTTCCTGTAACCCCATTCTATCGACCCCCACTCCCCTCCATCTTGACCTTCGCTTCTCCCCCTCCCCCCTCGTATTCAGTTACCATAAATCAACAAACACGATCAATCACTCCACTAAGAACACAAGTGACGTGAAATGATGTCAACTTTTGGCTAAGGATTGACGTCACGGCCATGGCCAACAAAGGAATTACGTCACCAGAGCGTCACGATATACGTCACACACAGAGTGACGTCATTTTAACACGTCACATCACTATCGAAGAAGTCAATCAAAATACAAACACGCGATACATACCTTACCGAATGAATGACGTCATAGGCTGACATCCCAACCCTTAACAGTGACGTCATAGCTTGTAAACGTGACAGACCCAAAGAAGTTATGTCACAGACGGTAATACACACAACATTCCTGCCAAAGAAATTATGTCATCATTAGCATATTCCGTTACACACCCACGTTAAGCCTGTTATTATATAATACAAAACCATAGTTTACAAGCAGATACATTAGCCAGCTACGCCTGAACTGCCTGACTGAACAGACGGCCTGAACATGTAGACTGAACGGTGAAATTGAGCGTGTATGAGGCCTTACATTTCCAATATCCTTCCTTCAGTCATCTTCAGTCTACCCGATCAGTCTGCTTGCTCAGTCCTCTTCAGTCAAAACTGAACGTATAGGAGATCTCCCTTCAGTCCATCCATTCAGTCATCTTCAGTCCACCCGTTCAGTCTTCTTCAGTCTACACCTTCAATCCGAACTGAAAGTCCACCCAAAACTGAATGTGTAGGAGCCTTTACACATCCAATTTCCTCATTTCAATCCATTGGTTCAGTCTTCTTCAGTTCACCCTATCAGTTCTGTCAGTCTTAAAATGTGCGTGTAAAGCGGATTTTCAGTCTTAACTGACAGTCCACCCAAAACTGAATGTGTAGGAGCCTTTACACATCCAATTTCCTCATTTCAATCCATTGGTTCAGTCTTCTTCAGTTCACCCGATCAATTCTGTCAGTCTTAAACTGTGCGTGCAAAGCGGACTTTATCTACCAGAATGGCCCCAATCATCCACGCCCCTTGTAATGAGTGAGATCGGACATAGTTATCAACCGCACAAGACCACAAAAGCGATACACAGCAGCGCCAATCAATGATGTCTGTTTTGTTCTCAAAATCGGCCATGAAGCAATTGTCGTAGTACCATTAGTGGCGCCACCATTAATGGTCCCATTAAGATCAATGCATGAGGGGTATGACCCTTCCCCCATCACCCCATTATCTAATGGGTGGGGGCCGGGGATGGGGAGCATGTGATTAGTGGGTTGGCTGAGTTGAGAGAAATGGTAGTGAGAATATATAAATAAATAAATAAGAAATAAATAAAATTAAGAATAAGAATAATTGTGTGAATAGGAGGTAAAGGGAACACGGGCTGAGGGAAATACTTTTATTCCTGACTAGTTTCGCCTGAGTGGCTTCTTCAGAGAAACCAAAAGTATTTCCCTCAGCCCGTGTTCCCTTTACCTCCTATTCACATTCGTCACAATGTATACACAATAAAAATAATGGTTAAAATAAACAATTCAATAAAAAATCAATAACAAATAGACTAAAAATTATAGATAAAAATTACGGTAATAAATAAATAAATCAACCAATAAGAAAATAATAACTAATATACATATGAAAATATAATAAATGAAAACCATACAGAATTTATGGTAAAAATAAACCAATCTATCAAAATAATTACAATAAATAAACAAATCAAACAAATACATTCAATTAAAACAAATACATTCAACTGAAATTTCTGTCTTTGCAGAACCACTTTTGGGTAACACACTGGTTGTTTTCTAAGGAACTGTCAGTCATCAGGTCCCGGATATCCATAACCCCGGATATTCTGGGAACCCGGATAATATCCGACTTACCGAATATAAGGTCACTCATACAACCCGGATTCTCAGATGATGGATCCGGATTGTCCTACTAAAGGTACGTTTTCCTCTGTTCGATTATCGCTCAACGATGATCGTTCATGGCTCAACGATGATCGTCAAACGATTGTCAAGATCACTAATTCTTTGTTTTTGAATGATGGGGCTGTTTTGCTTCGAGCGACTGTCGCTAGGTTCGTTGACGATCATCGTTGAGACATGAACGATCATCGTTGTGCGATAATCGCACCGAGCAAAACGTACCTGAAGACCAAAA
>NC_134818.1:32988229-32995729 GCF_046742065.1 Oratosquilla oratoria
GGCGAGAGAGAAGCGCGACGCGGCGAGGTGCTCCGTGTGAAGTGCAAGATTAAAGCCCAGCCAAGGATGATGACACTTTGGTCTTACTTCCCACCCGACAGTTGGCAAGACTGGTTCATCTGTGCTATTTCGAACTTTTGCAGTTGGTACGCTTGGCTCTAGTAAGGACTTGCATTTGCTATTCGGACATTTGCACCTGACACGCCTGTTTCAAGGTTCATGTCTGTTATTTGAACCTTTACAGTTGGCAACCCTGAAGCAAGCGAAGACTCATTTACATCTTTTACAGTTGGCAAGCTTGAATCAGAATCATCACGGAAACACTCAATACAAATAGTAAATTAGAAAGACATTCAAAACATATAAATACATACATAATGGTAATATATTAATAAATATACAGATAAATAAAATGATAAAAAATAAAAAAATAATAATAATCATTACGAAAACAACACTACAATTAGTATTAGGCAAATTTCATCTCAGATGGCACCAGATGGGGGGAGGGGGAGGTGGGGGGAGGGCGGGAGGGGGAGAAGTGCCAAAACATAAAAGAATCCAAATCCACGAGGGAGTAATTGGAATTTACAAGAGGGGAAAATCAACCATTTGGGAATTGTTGACGTGAATTTGTCAGCAATTTATTTTTCATTTTATTTTATTTTTTATGGCGAACAAACACGCTCCCGCGGCGTCAGAATGTGTTAAGCCATGTTTGGGATGAGTTATCGGGGATTATTTTATGTATCTATTTTGGGGGGATTTTTTTTTGGGGGGGGGGATTTTTTTTTTGGGGGGGGCTGGATGTACTGACTATGAGGGAGTGTACGAAGGGGGGATGTCTGGGGGGGTAGGGAGACATTAAGGGCATAATCCGGCTCATCAAGGAAGAATAATTGGGTGACTGAAGCGGGTACTGCATTAGGATTCTCTCTATTCCCCCCCCCTCTCTCTCTCTCTCTCTCTCTCTCTCTTTCCCTCTCCTACTAATAAATGGCACCAAAAGCCTTGAATAAACTATAAACAAAAACTCGAGCGAATAAATTCGATAAACATACAAAATATTAGTGTTGTAATTAGACGCACAGACAAATCAATAACCAAACAAAAAACATTACAATAAACAAAGGAATGTCGAATCATCGTTCCCAAGGGACACAGAGTAGAGTAGAGGGGGGGAGAGGGAGGGGGAGGGAGGAGACGAGGGGGGATGGGAGGGTTAGGTGTGGGAAGGAGGGGTAAGGAGGGGTGAGGGGGGAGGGAGGGGGAGGAAGGAGAGGCGAGGGGGAGGGACGAGAATAAGAATGAGGAAGAGGGGGAGGAGATGGGAGAAGGAGGGGGAAGAAGGGGAGGGAGAACAGAGGTAGGAGAGGAGAGGGGTGACGAGGGAGAGGAAGAGGGAAAGATAAGAGGGGAGGCGGGAGGAGGAGAACAGGAGGAGGAGGGCAGTGGGAGAGGGAGAGGGAGAGGCATAAGGGTGGAGGAGGGGAGGAGGGGAAGGAAGACGAGGTGATGGGGAGAGGAGGGGAGGGAAAGGAAGGGGAGGGGAAGGGAGGGAGGGGAGGGAGGAGGGGGAGGGACGAAGAGTTGAAGAGGAAGGAATAAAGTGCCGACACAAAATAAGCAAATGAATAAAAACAAATCCATAATGTATAAAATCAACAACAAAAAATAAACAAACATATACATAAATGAATAATGAATAAATAAAATAATTAAGAAACAAACACATGACTATGTAAACAAACAAACGACTAAAGTAATAAAATAAAAAACAAATAAATAAGTAGTCAATAAACAAAGACGAACAAACAAAACAGAAACAAAGAAATAAAGAAATAAATCGTACTAAACTCTTCAATACGGGAAGAAAAGATTTAATCGAGTTTAGTTTAGGGCAGATCCAGTTCCAGCCGGATAAGGTTACCAGACTGTCATATCGAGGTCCGGGTGGGGGTGGGGGGATGGGGGGATGGGGGAGGCTATCTGCGTGGGCCCCTGTTCCCCCCCCCTTTCCCTCCCCTATCTCCCCACCCCAACCTGTAGGATAAGGTTACGAGTGTTCGTGTTATCGGCTAAAAGGATTCACTTTCATTTACGTCGGAATGCGTCAGAATACATCAGAATGCGTCGGAATGTATAAGAATGCGTTAGAATGCATCGGAATGCGTCAGAGTGCGCCGGAGTGTGTCGGAATGCGCCAGTGTGTGTCAGAATGCGTCGGAGTGTGTCGAAAGTCGTCAGAATGCATCGGATTGCGTCAGAATGCGTCGGACTCTGGCGATCATAGTGATATCGGAAAGACAAGTAAAACGACCTGTTATAGTGTTACTGGTGAGAATGGATTCCATCCAAGTTACAATTGGGGCAGGCAGGAGGATCAGCAGTGGACCATCAAGACTGATGTCCATCACCAACCCCACACTAACACACATACACATAGATAATACTCTTGACAACATTACCGTTATTAAAATATAAATATATAGATGAATAAATAAATGTATTAATAAATAAACAAATATATAAATAATAATATAATAATATGTTTAATGAGTTAATAGTGATACAGTGATACACTGACAATATACAATAGGTGATAATCTTAGGCCTAGTCTTAACTGATTTGATAGTGTACACTAAGGACGGAATGGCGCTAATGTTGTAGCGGTCAGTCCTCGGCGCTGTGATGGGCACGAGTTTGTTTTTGTGCCTGGTGGCGTGGTGTGGTGAGGGACCGTCAAGTGGGAGGAACTGTCGGTGACGATGGTGAGTGATTAGGTCTTCCCTGAACTTCCTGATGCCTGCTTATGGACAATCACCTTCGCAAAATAACATGCCTTAAACGGGGTTAAGATCCCACACGCCCACGCCCACAACCCACGTTAGGACCACAACTCAGATGGGAATTTCTCTGTCGCTCTCTCTCTCTCTCTCTCCCTGTGGAAGTTGGAAGGGAGGATGTAGGATAGTGTAGCGACAACATAATGTCCCGTGGAAGAACCTGAAGTACGCACAGATACACATACATACATACATATACCAAAGGCTTTTTCCCCCTTACATGGGGGGTAGCCAAAAAGAAAAAGGCATAGAAACCACTCCCACCCATTCTATCCCCTACATATTCCACTCCCCTCCACCCTCCTCCCTCCCTCTCATCTTGGCACCTCCTGGATGACGGGTCATCCCTACATCCTGTCCACTGCCCTGGGTCAGAAGCAGTGTCGCAAGACAAAGCACATCCACAGAAAGGAAGCTTCATTATTTCGGCGACCCCCCTCTCCGTCCCCCCATGCAGAAAATGAGAAGATACACACACACATAATATATATTATAAAATATATATATATATGTATATATATATATATATATATATATATATATATATATACATATATATATGTATATACATATATATATATATATATATACATATACATACTAGACCACCCGTGACCCGTTGGGTCAGATAAAATTTTAAATGATACGTTGTTATAAGAAGTGAAATGCAGATGATTGTGACGTCATGTCGTCGTTGCTTGGAACACTACGCATCATATGATTTATACGGTTCGTAATATTTTAATAAACTCGTTATGTCTCATAGATGCTGATTCATGAGTTGGCAATACTTTTAAATACTGAGTATGAAAATTTTAAATATTAATGGTCAGAAAATATGTAATCGGAAAATTGGAAATTAAAAAATTGGCAAATTGGAAAATTAGCAGTTGTGACGTCACGCGCTCAACGATGGGGTTCCTTGGGATCCACAGAGCAAATGTCGTGACGTCATGTCTCTTCTTCTGATTGGCTGGTCCTCAGTCGTGACGTCATATCTCCTTATTTTTTCTGATTGGCTGGTCCTCAGTCGTGACGTCATATCTCCTTATTTTTTCTGATTGGCTGGTCCTCAGTCGTGAGGTCATATCTCTTTTGATTGGCTGGTCCTTAGTCGTGACGTCATATCTCTTCTTCAGTTGACGGTTTCGAGTACGATAAGCAAGATGATCAGAATTTTATAAATATATAGATATTATATATATATATATATACATATATATATACATATATATATATATATATATACATATATATATATATATATATATATATATATGTGCGTGTGTGTGTGTATGTATACACATGAATACACCGGCGTGCATGTGTGTATGTATTTGCTACAGAGTGCGAGTTTCCTTGCTGGTAGTTATTCGGAATGATTTAAAATCAAATATAAAAGCCGGAGGTGGTGGTGGTGTGTGTGTGTGGGGGGGAGGTTACCACTGGCTGGTAGACAGGATTTTGCTAAACGTATAATTGACGAATTTAATCAGCTTTCCGTTGAGGCGAATGTAACCCAGTTAAATGTTTTCGTCATAGAATTCATTTTATATTGTATACAAGTTTATATATACAAGTATATACATAGATATGCAGAATTATAATAGATTGTTATACTATCATGTTATATCATTATGAAAATACACATACAATACACACACACACACACACACACACACACAACACAACCACACACATACACCAACACACACACTCACACACACACACCACAACATATATATTATATATATATATATATATATATATATATATATATATATATATATATATATATATATATATACTCATATACATTCCTAATGGATCTCCCTACTATTGTTGTCACCACTCATTCTCCCAAATCCCCAGTCCCTCCTACATCTCCCAAAATCCCAATTTCATTTCCCTCCCTTCCTCCCCAGATATTTCCCCCAGGTCTCGCCCCTTCCCCCCCGCTCCCCATCCTAGGTGGTATAATCGGAACCGTACTTCTCTCGCATTCGTTTAGATGTGGGTTCGAATCCCGCACTCCTCTGCGATTCCCAGCAGTGACTTTCTGTTTCGCCCCAGCAGTCCAAGAGCATAAAGGTGACGGCTTCAGCCGCAGCTACGCAGCGTCTCCTGGCGTAGGCTTATCGCCACTTCACCCTAGTTCTCCCCCTAGCCCCCCTCGCCCCCCCACATGACCCCATCAACCCAAGCCCCCAATATTATCCCCCACCCCACCTTCACATATTTATTCTCCCTGGCGGCATGTGATTTTATTCAATTGTGGGGGGATTCCCAAAACTGCCGGGGAGGGGGGGGATTACACCAGCCCCCCGACCCACCTCACACTCCCCCTCTCAATCCCCCCCCTCTTCGAATGCGAAATAAAAGCTGGAAATTCTAATCGTGAATTGGGAAGAAAAATATTTGGAGCAAAATACGTTTAGGGCTCATTAGTTCTCTCCATATGATGATGATGATGATGATGATGATGATGATGATGATGGTGATGATGATGATGATGATGATGATGATGATGATGATAGTGATGATGATGATGATGATGATGATGATGATGATGATGATGATGATGATGATGATGATGATGATGATGATGATGATGATGATGATGATGATGATGATGATGATGATGATGATGATGATGATAAAATCGATTCCTCATCCTCCACTATCATCACAACCCCCATCACCACTATCATCACCACCACAATAATTACCACCTTCATCACCATCACTACTTAAACCCATCACCACTACCACCACCACCACAATCACCACCACCACCTCCTCCTCCACTATCACCACCGCCATCTTTGTCTCTTCAGTATCACCACTAACTCGTACTCCACTCATTACCACCACTACCACCACCACTAATTAATTATCATTATTTCGCCACCACTACATCAATCTCCACCACCTCATAATCAACTTTACCCCATCAACCATCTTCCCAATACACAGACACCGAGACTAAAAGACAAATATTTCTACACAGCCAATAATATCTAGACATACATATACTCATACAGACATACAGACAAACAGACAGACAGACAGACAGACAATCTCCCATGCCCCACCACTTCCCCTCTTCCTCCACCTCCGAAGTAATAATGGAAATATAAATATTTTGTCTGAAAATTCAATATATACCTCCGGACCTACATCCCCCCAGAAATATCGTCACCTTCACACCAGAAAAAAAAAACAGGTATAATTCATTCCCTCTCTCCCACCCTCACTCTCTTCCCTCTCAAATACCCACCTCTCTTCCTCTCTTCACCTCTGCTCTCTTCCTTCTCTTCTACATACATATGAGGGGGTTCACACAGTCAAACGGCTCGTCGAACGCGGTTCGACAGACACGCGTTTAAAGTGATGTGTGAACGTGTGAACGGGGTATTTGGGTTTTAACCAACGTGTTCGACAACCAAATACCCCGTTCATACGTTAGACCGTGAAAACCCCTTCAATCACAACAGCAAGAGATATATTCCATCTTAAGGCCGCTTCACATTGGGCAAATTACCGTCAACTGTTGTGAATTTGAAGAGCTAGAGGAAGACTTTGGTTACACACACACACACACACACATACACACACACACACGCGCACACACACACACACACACACACACACACACACACACACAGTAGTAAAGGATTACCCTTTCTTAGATTGTCATTCAGTTTCTCTGCATATGACGCAGAGGTAATTTGACATTTGAAGATTCGATAAACAGTCTTGTAACCGAAGTCATTTCTACTTAAACGAACTCACAACAGCTGGCGATTTTTGACCCAGTGTGAAGCTCCCTTTATACTTCATATTTTCAATCTTATCCAATATTTCATTTACTATTTCTTCTTATCTATATGGGACAAACCACTAGTTATAGTGACATATTTCAAATAATCAAATTCGGCAGTCACGGAGCCTCGAACACAGGACCTCGTGATTGCGAGTCCAGTCTGCTACCATCTTGCAACGCAAATGATTGAAGATGGTCGCAGATTTGATTCCTTAGATTGAGGACACAGGATCGAGTCTTCGCGCTTGCTGGATTTGATTACTCTATATCTTCTTATCGTCACTTGTGAATATATTTGTATAACTGGAATAGATTAGATTGATGACCAATCAGTCAATCATTTGGAAAAGCTGTCGTTTTGTTTCTTTAAATAAACAAAAACTTCATGACTTTACACCTTTTTGTTTATTTATTTATTCATTTATTCATTTATTTATTTGTTTCTTTGGTTTTCATAAGAACATAACATAAGAACATAAGAATGAAGGAGACTGCAAGAGACCATAAGGCCTACACTAGGCAGCTCCGCATCCATCACCACCTGTCATCCCCATCTATTAAGTTGTCTAATTGTTTCTTTTTAAAACAACTAATAGTTTCAGCGCTTACTATATGGTTACTAAGTTTATTCCATTCGTCAACCACCCTATTAGTAAACCAATTCTTGCCTATTTCTTTTTTAAATCTAAATTTGTCCAGTTTATAACCATTAAATGTGATGGAGTAATATGTACAATGTATGGGATGTGGTATTTGTCTCCTAATGCACCTTCTGATATATGATCAATTATAAAACCTAAAGTTATTGCATTTATATCTAACATTTC
>NC_134818.1:33003229-33008229 GCF_046742065.1 Oratosquilla oratoria
GTCAGAGGAAAAATATCCTAGATAATCCCTTTAGATAACTAGGCTAAGGCAATCTAGAACTCTAGAATCACATTCACCAGCCGCCAGACAATTCTATTAATAGAATCTATAATGTTATTCTGTCTTGCGTCATATGATTTTTGGCGATAATTTGGCAATGATTCTTTTTATGAATATTTTCGGCGGCAATTTTTTTTTTTTGCGATTACCTTTTATTCATTTATCTATTTACTTATTTATTTATTTATCTATTTATTTATTTGGCTACTGTCGTACGATCTTGTTTACAAGAGAGATGAATTTCTCGATACGCTAATGTTCATAAGTAAATTTGAACATATTTCGGTGAATTTCATGTATTTCATTGTCTAGTGTTGAACACTCTTTTGGCGAATATTTTCGGCATTTTTTTTTTCGATTACATTCAGCCGAGACTGGCGACCTCAGGACTAAGTGTTGAGCAATAATGAACATGTTGAACACTGCATTACGTGTTCAGAAGTTACGTGAACATGTACCTCTCCTTTAATACGTGCAACAGGTTACTCTCTCACGTGAACGTTGTGTGCGTATGTGTACATGTGTGCGTATGTGTGCGTGTGTTCGTATGTGTACGTGAGTGCGTATGTGTACGTGAGTGCGTATGTGTACATGTATATGCGTATGTGTGTATGTGTGTACATGCATATATGCCTGTGTGTGCGTGATTCCCTATTGTCTTGGATCATGTGCTGGACCTGTGACTGATAATTAATTCACTACCCTTCCGGATGAGAGGTCACAGCTTGTATGTGTGGATCAGTGGGTATTGCTGTAATTTTCGCACACACACACACGCACACACACACACACACACACACACACACACACACACACACACACACACACACAAACACACACACACTATCCCTGTAGTGTCAATGAAAGCTTTTTCAAGGCGTGAACTCTGTACCTTCCGTGTGTAAAGTCACGACGCTAACCACTACACCTGCAAGCAGTATGTCTGATTCACCATCGTCTTGGACAACGTGTTGGACTCGTGATCAACAGCTATTTCCCTCCTGGAAAAGAGCTCAGAGCTCATATATGACCGATCTGTGGGTAATGCTGCGACTTAATATGCACAAACACCTCCAACTCTCAGCCCACGAGAGCTGGAGTAACGACTTGCAGCGCAGCGATAGTGAAATTATTTCAGCCCTGGGCGGGATTCGAACCCGGACCGCCGTAGTGGCGGCCGCGAACGCTACCACCGCGCCATCGAGTCTGTGTGTGTGTGTGTGTGTGTGTGTGTGTGTGTGTGTGTGTGCGTGTGTGTACACGCGCGCACGTTTGTAAAAATTTCATTAGTCTTATTTTTGGTGTATATGGAAGAGTTGAAATGGTTCCATTTTCTGAAATATAAAAAGTAGACATTATTTAGCCTAAGCAGTATACATTATAGACTATTTCTAACAGGTGAAAAATTATGGAAAAATGATTGAAAGCATATTAAGGTCAGGACTCGTAGTAATGGGTTTAAATTGGACAAATTTAGGTTAAAAAGGGAAATAGAAAAGAACTGGTTTACTAATAGTGTGGTTAACGAATGGAATAGACTTAGTAACCATGCGATGGGCACTGAAACAACTGGTTTAAGAGACGGATAAATAGCTTTATGGACAAGGATCAAAGATAGTACGGGACATGGAACTGCCGAATGTAGCCCTTATGGTCTCTTCCAGTCATTATGCTCTTATGCAAGCTTCCACGTAGACATCCGACTCATCCCCACCTCGTCCAGAGAGTATCAAATATAGTACGGGACATGGAACTGCCTAATGTAGGCCTTATGGTCTTTTTCAGTTATTATGCTCTCATGCAAGCTTCCATGTAGACATCCGACTCATCCCCACCTCGTTCAGAGATGATCTAAGAGCAATGGCTACTCGTCTCGTAAATCCTCAAATCATCCCAATATAGTTTGTGGTTTGTCCGATAGATGGAGTTGAGGGACATGTTTGGTTCTATTTATTTATTTATTTTTTGTTCATTTCGTTTTCTTGATTACTTTGTCTATCTATTTCTATTTATTACATTATTTATCTGTTTATGTAATTTTTTGTTTGTTATCTTTATCATTCTATTTATAAATTTACTTTTGTTTATTCCATGTAATTATTATTATTTTCTTCATCCATTTATCTATCGATTCATTGTAATTCAATTTACTAATGTAAATGTTTCCCCAAAGGCTCTTTTTCCACCCTATGGGTGGGGGGGCCGGATCAAAGCATACAACAGGTGGCAGGAAAATTGAATATAATTCTAATATAATTCCAACAAGCTGGTTTCTGTTTACTCACAATTTTCCTACTTCACTCCTTTCCAAAGCCTTCGAATTCAAGCCCCGTTGGGAACAGCCAAAAAGAAAACGGAATTACGGTAGCAACAGCGGGGAAATCGCACCCCGTTTTCTACGAGCTGAACTCTGTACTTTGCAAAAATGTTCAATAATTCCGTGCAAGCGTGGATGGGAAAAGAAAAAAAGAAAGGAAAATTTGCTACAACGTTACGGTATAAATAAAATAAAATAAAAAATAAAAAAGGGGGGGATTGTCTCCATCTCATCAAAAACTTCACCATTACATATTACTACATCACAATTACTAAATCACTATCAAATGAATGAAATAGATAAATACAATTAAACCCTTATAAAAAATATATCACCCCCATCAGTGTAGAGGCAAATAATAAAATAAAATAAAAATAAATGAATAAATAAATAATAAAAATATATCACCACACCACCATCACCAATGCAGAGGCAAATAATAAAATAAACAAAAAAAAATAAATAACGTAAAAAAATAAATAGATAAATGATAAAAAATATATTACCACCATCACCAATGCAAACACAAGCAAGGACACTAACACCAACTGAACACCACCCAACATTACAATTAACACCATTAATATCACCATCACTCCTATCACAGCTTCTCCCTCGTATTATCAATAACACCATTACCACCACATTACTTACACCAAATGAAACCTTATCACCACCGACATCACTACTACCACCAACGTTTTCACCAATACCACAAATATTTACTTAAGTGTTGGATGGGACACCATTCCCACCACTAAGTTACCAACAAATATGAAAACATCATCAACACCATTTTCACCACCGACCACCACCATAACTATCACCGCTGAAATTACTTTCACCATTACTGCAACCACCACCGCTACCATCATCACTAATTCCGTGGTGCGACCACTAAAATGACCACTAAAATCATCAATGCCACTAACACTACCACAAAAACTACGTCATGGTTTTAGTGTCTTATGAAGCAACAACCAAGGGTGGTACCTACGAAACCGCGCGGAAACCGCGGCGGTACTGCATAATCAAGAAAAAACTACAAGGTCGTGTGTGAACGCCTCCATTGACTTACAGTGTAATTGAACCGCCACGGTTCAAACTACTACTGTGAACATGGCCTAAGTATGCCTAAGTGCACTTAGCGGACACACACACACACACACACACATACACACACACACACAAAGTACTAAGTTGCAAACACTCAAGTGTCCTTAAGTACACGTTGTTAGACAAGATCCTAATTTCCATTCCGGGGACCGACTGCCATCCTACCGGACTACTCTCTTAATGAAGACAGAAATTATGCATGGGGCTCCTGTTCTACCACCACAATAACTACCACCATTATCACCACAACCTCTCCCAACACCTATCACAACCTCTCCCCTATACTTAATTTTCATTCTTGGCTAGCCAAATCTCATTTGGTTGATCTATGACATAATTGAAATCTGGGTGAAAGGGGGGAGGGGGAAGGGGGAAGGGGGAAGAGGGGAAGGGGGGAAGGGGGAAGGTAATTTGTGAGGCTATGACGCCGTCTTCAAAAGTCATAATATGACATTATGAAGCGGCTGACGTAATACAAGAAGAATCTTGTCTTCTTAACCCATTCAATACTGTTACAGTCTCCTTCTCCTGTCCCCATATAATTTCATTCAGCTGCAAGGTGGTCCCCGGCATGGAACAGGGTCCCCATGCGACCGCGACCCCCCTCTGGGTTCTGCCTACGGCCCTCGCAAGTGAATAAGATCATTTGGCGGAAAGGGAAGCTATACAAACGTGTTACCTTATTGAAAAGGTAAATGTAATCACGAGAACAATTGCTTGGGATCTCGCTGGAAGAAGAAACAGGCTATTTGTGTGATTAAACTGCTCAATACGGTGGCACCCCTCATCATCATTATTATATTTTTCTATTTTTTTTTTCATTATTATTATTATTTTTTTTTTTTCTTTTTTTTTAGGAGGGCATCCTATGTTATGGATACGAGTGAACGCTTCCCTCCGAAGCTGAAAATGACCACCGGTATTTGAGACCCTTCAGTCTAAAATAATAATAATAATAATAATAATAATAATAATAATAATAATTAAATAATAATAAAAAATAAAAAATCAATTTCAGCCAGAATCGAATCTATAAAGGACATTACCATGAAAAACAATGTTCATATATTTCTTCAAATAATCACGATTTCCCAAAGCCGAATAGAATCACCTGACGACATTAGATAACACATTAAACTTCAAAGACTCTTCTGTCTAATACAAGACAATTCTATTCAGGTGAGTCAATCAAGGTATATACAACTTGGTTAACCTCTTCAGCTGATAAATAATCTCCATAAATTACCTAACCACGTTCCTATGAAAAATATATCAATTTTATTCTGACTGCCGTCAGGTGATTTTATTCAACTAAGGGAGGGGGAGCCTCCGGTAGTTTGTGGGTTGCACCGTTCTTTCCATATATATATATATATATATATATATATATATATTATACATATATATATAAATATTATATATATATATATATATATATATATATAAATATATACATATATATATATACAGGGAGATCCAAAAAAGATGTAACTACTTTGATCGGCTA
>NC_134818.1:33018229-33020729 GCF_046742065.1 Oratosquilla oratoria
TAGGACTATTGGTAACCGCATGCGGCGCTGGGCTGCGGATTGGGGCCATTATAGGCGGTGAAGTCCCCTTGTCGTATGTCGGTCTATGATCATTTTACTCTGTTGACACGCGATAAATTTTGCATCAAAGCTTTGGCTGATTTTGGCAACCATACTTAAAAAAGGTTGACCACCCCTGAAATAGCCCATCTTACCTGACCTAAGCTAGTCCGTTGTGACTTTGTTTTGCTGCGGGTTCACGCCTATCCTGAATAAAATCGTCTTACTTGAGCCAAAATAAGATTACAGTATAGTGTATAGGATAGTGGACGCTACAGTTGGGTGTCTGTACGGTTATCAAAGACCTCAACATTTTGTTGGATTCTCTTTATCTGAATGAAATCGCCTGACGAGTCAATCAATCCGTTGCCCCAGGTTTCTCCTGCAGGAGACCCACAGCTATTGGGTAACCGGCAACGATCCCAGTTGGTCCACAAATCGCTCAGAGAAGAGATTTTGTGTTTGGGAAGAGCGATTGTGGAACGATGTAGGATGAAATGCTCTTCGTCTTAAGAACATAAGAATGGAGTAGACTGCAAAAGACCATAAGGCCTACACTAGGCAGTTCCATGTCCGTTACCACCCGTCCTCCCTATCCATAAAGTTATCTAATCTTTTCTTAAAACGACCAATCGCCTCAGCGCTCACTACTTGGTTACTAAGTCTGTTCCATTCGTTAAAGATATTTTGGTCATCAAGCCAATTTCAAAGTCTATTCCAATTTCAATGTCTATTCCATTCGTTAACGATATTTTGGTCATCAAGCCAATTTCAAAGTCTATCCAATTTCAAAGTCTATTACATTCGTTAACCATATTTTGGTCATCAAGCCAATTTCAAAGTCTTCCAATTTCAAAGTCTATTACATTCGTTAACGATATTTTGGTCAAGCCAATTTCAAAGTCTTCCAATTTCAAAGTCTATTACATTCGTTAACCATATTTTGGTCATCAAGCCAATTTCAAAGTCTATTCCAATTTCAAAGTCTATTCCATTCGTTAATCATATTTTGGTAATCAAGCTCTCGCCCATTTCCTTCTTAAACCTAAATTTGTCTAACTTAAATCCATTACTTCGGCGTGATGATTGCATCCACGTGATTAAAATCACCTGGCGGCTGCCATGATAAGGTGTATATGCCTCATACCTTCAGCGAAAAGAGCAAAATGAGAGAGGACAAAAAGAGCAAAATGTGAGAGGACAAAAAGAGCAAAATGAGAGAGGATATGAAAAGAGCAAAATGAGAGAGGATATGAAAAGAGCAAAATGAGAGAGGATATGAAAAGAGCAAAATGAGATAGGATATGAAAAGAGAAAAATGAGAGAGGACAAAAAGAGCAAAATGAGAGAGGATATGAAAAGAGCAAAAAGAGAGAGGATAAAGAGAGCAAAATGAGAGAGGATAAAAAGAGCAAAATGAGAGAGTATAAAAAGAGCAAAATGAGAGGATAAAAAGAGCAAAATGAGAGAGGATAAAAATGGAATAGGGAGAGACAGGAAAGAATGGAAGTGGGAGGAAAACCTTAAAATAAAAAGAGAGGAAGAGGGGGAACTAGAGGATCGAAGAAGGAAGAATGGAGGAAAGAATGATAATGAACAGAGGGAGAGAGGAAGGGAATAGGAGGAGAAAGGTGGAAGTGAAAGAGGGGAATAAAAGAAAATGAGAGAGGGGATGTTTGAATGAAGAGGAGAGAGAGTAATAGGGGCAGATGGAGGTCATGAAAGTCTGAGAGAGAGAGAGAGAGAGAGAGAGAGAGAGAGAGAGAGAGAGAGAGAGAGAGAGAGAGAGAGAGAGAGAGAGAGAGAGAGAGAGAGAGAGAGAGAGAGAGAGAGAGGGAAAGAGAACAGAAAAGAGGACGGAAACCTGAAGGAGACAAAGATCAACATAAAAAAAGGAAAGAGAGAAATTAGGAGGAAATATGGAAAAATGATGGTTATAAAGAAGAGGGAACGAGAGAGAGAGTAAAGAGAATAAGGCTTGGGGGAGAGGTAGGAGAGAGTGAGAGTGGGAGAATGAGAGAGTGAGAGAGATAGAGAGATAGAAAGAGAGAGAGAGAGAGAGAGAGAGAGAGAGAGAGAGAGAGAGAGAGAGAGAGAGAGAGAGAGAGAGAGAGAGAGAGAGAGAGGGAGAGAGAGAGAGAGAGAGAGAGAGAGAGAGAGAGAGAGAGAGAGAGAGAGAGAGAGAGAGAGAGAGAGAGAGAGAGAGAGAGAGAGAGAGAGAGAGAGAGAGAGAGAGAGAGAGAGAGAGAGAGAGAGAGAGAGAGAGAGAGAGAGAGAGAGAGAGAGATAGGGACAGTCTTATAACAGAGCTTGATACATGTATTGAACGACCAAAGAGGTATATATGTGTGTATGTTCAGGATATATGTTGGGGACATAGTGAGGAACAAAGAGAAGTAAATGCGGAGGAAGCTTGTGAGGGGTCGTTATAGGGAAAGGGAAGGAAAGGGAAAGGGAAAGG
>NC_134818.1:33025729-33028229 GCF_046742065.1 Oratosquilla oratoria
ATTAAATTATGCCCTTCAATGTGTTCTCTGAGTCTATTTACTATTATTGATTCAAGCATTTTTCCTATAACCGCATGTACAGTATGCGATTACCAATGGTCGTACAAAAGAATTTGGAAATCTATTGATTTTTTTTTTCTTTTTAAGATGAATTCTGGGTTTCCCATGCCGGAAACAGTCGTCAGTGTGCCGGCAAATTTACATGGACGGTTTCAGCCCCTGACTAGGCTAGGGTGAGGGTAGAAGTGTCACTGCTTACCCTTATTAGTGGTTAAGATGGCGATAGTACGGTTAGTTTTAAGTTAGGTTTAATTGGGGGGGGGAAGCAATGGGTTAGCGGTATTTTATGATTAGGTTAGATTAAATTAGATTAGTTGGGAGGGGAGGACAAGTGGGGGTTCGTAGCTCCAAGCTAAGATATACGGGGCGAGGGGGCTGTTAGAGGAATAAGCTTCTTTCTAAGAGGTTAGGTTAGACTGTACATGCAAACAATACCTTCACTTTAGGTGAGGTGGAATTAGTTAAGTAGAAAGGCTGAAAACGGCGAGTTAAATTGGTTTAGGATTTTTAGCAATACAGTTAAGGTTAGGTTAGGTCAAGTGATATATTGTGGCAGTTAAGAAAAAAAACTAATGAAGAAGCGGTGGAGGAACTGGTTAGGAATTAACCCATTCAACTCCGATGACAAGATGTCTTGTCATTTGGTCAAATAAAACAAAAAATCATAAAACACCAAAATGTTTGATCAAACACCAGAAAAATATGACGTCAATCCTCGCTTCGCTGCGAGCGAAGCGAGGATTGACGTCATATTTTTCTGGTGTTTGATCAAACATTTTGGTGTTTTATGATTTTTTGTTTTATTTGACCAAATGACAAGACATGTCATCGGAGTTGAATGGGTTAAGAGGCTTGCTTCTGGGAAGGTGGAGTACTCTGTGTGAAAGTATGTAATGAGCTAATTCTGTGAACAGGTTAGGTCAGATTTTGGTTAGGTTACGTAACTGATTACAAAGGCGGAGCATGCCGACAGGAGACGTTTTGGTCCATAACTAGGTCTGATGCGAAAAGAATATAATAATGATAATTAAATAAATAAAATTTTACTCTAGCCTTACCATGTTTTATTAGGAGTACAAGTCTCGACTGACCCCTTCAATGCACTCGGTATGACAAGTGGTTACAGACCTCTTCCATACGAGTTATCACTGTTCTAATTCTGTCTGTTGCCAGGCTATTTTTTCATCTCTATGTCTATTGCAATGCGAAACAGTCACTACAGTACTACCTCTGCAACAATCAAAACGAGATACTACTGCCTTGCAACGCATCAACATGAATCTGGACATATTTCATATTCACGTTCTGCTGTGGTACACTGTAACTTCCCTACAAGAGCGACTATAAAGAATTTGATTCGCCTATAACAATTTAGGTACGACTGAAGTAAAATTCCCAGTAGTCGAATTAACTGTTCTAACACATTCGTAGAATAAACTGTCAATCTCACAATAAAAATACAGATACTGTCTAGGCATAATTTGAAAAGGTACAATTAGAAATAAACAAACATCAGTCTCCATTTAGATGCACATAATCGACTATAAAAAAATATGTGGATAATGATTGGTTCAAAGAATAATCAAGTACAATGTAGGAAATGTGTAATCTGTGTAGAAACACAAATTGTTGGAAACTTACCTTGGTTTCTATAAAGTTGCCAGTCTCCTTAAGACCATTTTCAATGCACTGTGCGGGCATATGTTCTCAAGTATATATATATATGATATATATGTTGTGACACTAACTCCATTACCATTCATAAACGATTTGATTGGTTTAGAGACGAGTTATGAGAGCGTTTTAGTCCTGAACGCTTGTGCAGTGATGGCGATAGATAGATGTATTGTTCAGTTCCATAGCATGACTATGAACTTCCCATTGTGCCATAGGTCCACTACGCTACCATCACTTTCATTATTCATAAAGTTATCATTTATTTTCATTATCCACAACATTGGTGATAATCATAACTGGGTATTGTTTCAGAGCACTAGTCCTGATTTACCTCCCCAACCCCGTCCTGTGTTAAACACAGCAAAACGATTTAACAACAAATCCTTGTATTTTCAAACTACGGTAATATTAGTATTTGGTGATAACACACGTTGTTGGTAATTCATTTTTCCGTGTTTAGTACCTGGAGCGGGTGTTTCGAGTTTCTATCGTCATGAGTTTCAGTATTTTCTTTGAAAAACTCAGTACAAGTTTACCTTTACTACCGCCATGACGCCTCTAAGCACAAATAAAAAATATTCACAATTATCCGCTTCATTCCGCACTTACAACTCACAAATATATATAAATCAAATTACCCAAACAGTTATCTCGTTGTGTAGTACGACACGCATAAGATGTTTCGTGTTAAAACACTAAATTAATTAATTAATTCACAACACTAAGTCTGACAGCCAACTGCGAAAAGTTCTTAACTCGATGT
>NC_134818.1:33030729-33045729 GCF_046742065.1 Oratosquilla oratoria
ACGACTCGGTGGCGCAGTTGGTAGAGCGATAAACTATCTCGTGGGCGGGGAGTTGGGTGTGTGTGTGTGTGCAAGGTCATAGCATTACCCATCACGAGTCCAACACGTGATCCAAAGACCAAGTGAATACACACACACACACACACACACACACACACGCACATACACACACACACACACACATAACTCCTTGCCCAGTGCAGCGACGCTGTTATTATTTCACTACTGTGTGTGTATGTGTATGTGCATGTGTATGTGTATGTGTATGTAACCAAGTTGCGGATACTCACGTGTATAAACATTTCATGTTCTAATTTAACTTGATAACCTCCATGCTCGTGCGACAAAAATTAGCCTAATTCGCTGTTTTTTCTACACCATTTGCTAATTTCACTTATTCGCTGCAATTAGTTACGTCAACATTCATTACCTACTTATCTATTTATTCATCACAAATTTTCATTAGTTATAAGATATATAAATTTGTATATTTATTATCTATTCCTTATCATTTATATATCTCTCAGTTATCAAAATATTTATTTGTGACAAAATAGGTAAAAGTAGTGATTTTATTCTAATGATCGACACTACCAAGACCATTTCTATCTTTGGATATTTGAAGCTAAATAGCAATTTTAGCCCCTACGGATCAGAGTAGTTCAGAATTCTTTTATGATTGGAAACTAGTTTTTACTTTTAAAAAATGCTGATAACTTTTTATTTCCACTTTTCTTCCCTTCTGCTGCGCTCTTCCTTAATAATTTTATTCTGTTCAGCACCAGAAGACTTTATTCAGCTGAGGGAACGCTCCCGGGCAGCCAGCCGGTTTCCTTTCCTTTACGCGTTCCCTGCCGGCCAGCCGGCCTCCACTCCAATCAGCTATTTCAATTCTACTTTCCCAGCCGGCTTTTACGATTTCCCGGCCGGCCGGCCTTCTTTTGTTTCCATTCAACGTTTCTTTCCAGCTTTCCCGGACGCCCGTCCCCTTTCTTTTTCACGTTCTTGACCGGCCGGCCTCCTTTCCAATCCGCTATTTCTTACTATCTTCCCTATTTCAATTCTACTTTACTAGCCGGCTTTTACGATTTCCCGGCCAGCCGGCCTTCTTATGTTTCCATTCAACGTTTCTTTCTAGCTTTCCCGGATGCCCGTCCCCTTTCTTTTTCACGTTCTTGACCGGCCGGCCTCCTTTCCAATCCGCTATTTCTTACTATCTTCCCTATTTCAATTCTACTTTCCCAGCCGGCTTTTACGATTTCCCGGCCGGCCGGTCTTCTTTTGTTTCCATTCAACGTTTCTTTCCAGCTTTCCCGGACACCCGTCCCATTTCTTTTTCACGTTCTTGACCGGCCGGCCTCCTTTCCAATCCGCTATTTCTTACTATCTTCCCTATTTCAATTCTACTTTACTAGCCGGCTTTTACGATTTCCCGGCCAGCCGGCCTTCTTTTGTTTCCATTCAACGTTTCTTTCCAGCTTTCCCGGATGCCCGTCCCCTTTCTTTTTCACGTTCTTGACCGGCCGGCTTCCTTTCCAATCCGCTATTTCTTAACATCTTCCCGGCCGGTCGGCCTCGTTCATTTTCGATTTCCATACCGGCCAACCTCCTTATTAGATTTCCGTCTTGATATTCTTCTCTAGCCCTCCCGGCCGGACGACGGGTCTTGTGGTCCTAGTTCCTTGTCCCCGCCAGCCGACCTCCAGTTCAGTCTCAAACGAGACCCCCGCAGTGGAAGAACCGGATCTGTGAGGACGATTCGTTGCCGCACCGAAGAGGACATCAGAGATGATCCAACGACTCCGACCCAGAGACAGCAAGGATCCTTCTTATGTTTTTTTTTTTTTTTTTTTTTTTTTTTTTACTTCCTGCCGCCAGGCAATTCTATTCAACTCAAGTCAACCATGGCTGGTGTTTTGGGGGGGTAAAAAATCGTCTCCATTAACCCCCAGATGACGAAGGTTGTGTTTGTGTTTGTGTACTTGTTCTTGGTTGGCGCCATGCCATTATTCTTGGCTCTATGCCATTATTCGTGGTTGGCGCCATGCCATCTTATTCAATTTAGATAAGTCCCTCCTTAGTTTAGAAAATAAGTGTGTGTGTGTGTGTGTGTGTGTGTGTGTGTGTGTGTGTGTGTGTGTGTGTGTGTGTGTGTGTGTGTGTGTGTGTGTGTGTGTGTGTGTGTGTGTGTGTGCGCGCGCGTGTGTGTAAGCGATTTGCGGAGCCCACGAGTATAAACCTTTTTGGGTCTCATTTGACTTAATAATGACTTCCGCGCTTATAAGACGAAAATGTGCTCGATTCGTTCTTTTTTTCCCTTCTGTTTGCTAATTTCATCTCTCTAATACAACAATTTACATTCACATATGTTACTTAACTATTTATTCATGACATTTTTTTATAGGACATATATATTTATATATCTATTATCTATTTTGTATTCTTTATTATTTATAATTAATCATAATGTGTGATTCACCATGGTCTTTGGATCACGTGTTGGACTTGTGATCGACAGCTATTTCCCTTCCGGGAGAGAGCTCAGTGCTCGTATGACCGATCTATGGGTAATGCTGTGACCCTATACGCACACACAAACCTAACTCCCCGCCCACGAGAGTTGGAGTAATGACTCGAAGCACAGCGATACTGAAATTATTTCAGCCCTGGGCAGGATTCGAACCCGGACCGCCGTAGTGACAGTCGGGGACTCTACCAACCGCGCCACCGAGTCGTGTATGTGTGTGTGTGTGTGTGTGTGTGTGTGTGTGTGTGTGTGTGTGTGTGTGTGTGTGTGTGTGTGTGTGTGTGTGTGTGTGTGTGTGTGTGCGTGCGTGTATGTGTGTGTGTGTGTGTGTGTGTGTGTGTGTGTGTGTGTGTGTGTGTGTGTGTGTGTGTGTGTGTGTGTGTGTGTGTGTGTGTGTGTGTGTGTGTGTGTGTGTGTGTGTTTTCATTAACTCTGACTGCTACTGGATTATTTGACTGATCTCTGGGAATGAGTATCATGGTGATTATTCTGCCGAGAGGATACTGCTACTAGATGACTATTAGTAAGCAGACCTAGATAATCTCTAGACTTTTCTTAGTGGGATAGAACGTAATATAACTGGATAGCAAACATACGCTAATCCTCACTCAATAAACGAATAAATAAATAAATAGATAAATAAAAAAATAATTAAATAAATAAATAAATAAATAGATAAATAAATAAATAAATAAATAAATACATAAGTAAATAAATGAATGAATGAATAAATAAATAGATAAATTAATAAATAGATTAATAAATAACTTATGAATCAGGCTGGATACGATGAATACGATTAAGATAATTCTATAATATGAGAGGGACAGGATAATACATGAAACTGATAAAAGGGACGAAAATGAATGGAAAGTAAGCAAAAGTATGAAAAAGAAAGGCGACATCTGACAAGCAAAATAGGCGGCACAGTAGTCATTTTCCTCGAGCATGCTACTTGCATTTGCTACCTCGTTTGAGTACGACCGACTTTGGTTACAATATTCTAGACTTCCGTAAGAACATCTCGGTATTGTGTATAACATTCGAACAAGTCTAACTTCTCTAAGTTTGTCATTCAAATTCTCATTATATGACGCAAGAGCAATTTGACATTTGGAATCTGAAAAACAAAAGATCGTACCGAAGTAGTTTAAACTCAAACAAGCAAAAGCAAATAACATGCTAGGGAGAAATGCCTAGTCTGCCGCCACGTTGTCAGTAAAAGCTCCATGTGCGAACGAAGTTTATTGGTACAATGTTTCGCTCATACGAGATATAGGAATGACTCAAGAATAAGAAACGAAATAAAATGAAACGAAATGGAATAGAATTAAATAAAGCAAAGTGGAATGAAACGAAACTAGACAAAATTATACAGAACAAATTAATTGGGAGGAAAACGGGGTTTTAACCAGGATCTATCTTTTTTTTTCAAATTATTTTTCAAGACTAAAGTTTAAAATTATTCTCACAAATGCACCATTTATATTCAGGGAGAAAATGTTATGCAAATTAAAAAAGTAAAAAATAAAAAAAAAAAAAAAAAAAGAGAAAAATAGATAAATGAATAAATAAGCAAATATATAAATAGGTACACGAATAAAACAAAATAAACAAATAAATAAATAGGTAAATCAATATATAAACAAATAAGATAAATAAACGAATAAACAAATAAATAAATAAGTAAATAAATAAATAAATAAATAGATAAGTAGGTAAATAAATATATAAACAAATACGATAAACGAGTAAATAGATAAATATTTCTGCTCACAAATACGTGTAATTTTATTATGTTCATTTCAACCACCATATATTCACTTCATTAAGGATTTTTTTTTCTTTTTTGACGTGAGCGTCCGCTAGGGAGACGGGTTAATTTGTCACGTTTGCTTTCGAAACGTGAATGAAATAATGTTAATAGATTGCTTGCACTGTATGCTCCCTACAGTTTTGAGTCTTGTTGTAGTTTCATGTGTTTGTGCATCAACCAACAGAAGGTAGCGCCACTATTTCTCGCTAGCATGCTACTTGCTTTTGCTACTTCCTTTGAGGCGAAACGACTTCGGTGACGATCTTCTGTTTTTTTCGATTTTCCAAATGTCAAATTACTTATGCGTCGTGTAGTGAGAGGCTGAATGACGAACTATGAGAAGTTAAACTTATACATTGTTGTGGCGTTCTTTCGGAAGTCTAGAATATTGTAACCGAAGTTGTTTCTACTCAAACGAAGTAGCAAAAGGAAGTAGCATGCTTGGATAGTGTGTTGCCACCTTGAGCTGTTGGTAGGTTTGTGTACATTATGTGTAGAAGAATGCTTCCGCAGACACTATATATATATATATATATATATATTATATAATATATATTATATATATATATATATATATTTATATATATATACATATATATATAAATATATATATGTATATATATACACATATGTATATATGAATATATATACATATATATGTATATATATATACATATATACATATATATATATATAAACATACATATATATATATATATATACATACATATACATATATATATATATATATACATATAAAAGTCTGAATAAATCGCCAATGACGAGGATATCAATCAAATAATTCCGACAGTTATCCCCGGTTCTGGGTTCGAGTCCGGGGACAAATGTCGGAATTATTTTATATACATATGTATATGTATATATATATATATATATATATGCATATACACATATATATACATATATACATATATTTATACATTATATATTATATACATTATATATATTATATATACATTATATATATATATATTTAATTCAATCGTTTGTGCTCTTTACTTTATGTGTTTTTTGGGTGTCTGGAAAAATAGTGCCGTTAACACTGTAATGGAAATGATATGTGTGTGCTGTGTCTTAAAATGCGAAATGAAATTAATGTCAATATTTGTCAATACGCTTGATGAGCACGGACTATATGTCAAACTGAGTCGGTGTTGTTATTTTCAAAAGAAAATACAGAAATCTTAATGATAACATGAAACTCTTGACATTATTAGTTGTGATGAAAACCTTGATATAATCATCAACAGTGTATGAATTTGTGAGTAATGAGACTAACACAAGTAATGACATACATTGATCTCATTCCAAGATTTGAGAGTTGTTTGTGAGTGGAAATGATCAAGAAGATATTTGCACCCAACAGAGGACTGAAGACTAGTTATCTTGTGCCAGGAAGAAAACGTTTACAAGTTCAAGAAAAAACAATATAAGCTCAACCACAATTATATTAACCTCACAACAAATGTTGAATATCTGTGTGTGTATAAATCTGAAATTTTACCAAAAAACATTTTATACTCAACACTGTAGCCTTTTTTAACCAAACGGTAAAATATTTGCAAAAGACAAATTGTAATAGTTTTATAGTTTAAACGTGTTGAAATACTTGTATTGAAAGAAGATTAATGTGGGTGAAATGATTTAATAGTGTGAGTGACTCGAAGGCAAACCAAAATGGCGTCGGCAACTAAGCGTCCACAAGTCGACGGCGGGAAACTTTCCCAGATTTATTTTTTACTCTGGGTGCCGTTAGATAATTTTATTCAACTGGATACTGAGCCCCAGTCCTTGTTGTTAAAGGTTTAGTTAACATGACACTCGTGCTTCTATTCTAGTATCACTCAAACACATCTTTCACATCTATTTTGCATTTGAGATATATATATATATATATATATTAATGGAACTGTTATATTATGTTAGCTTATATAAGGTCAGAAGCAATTTGACAATGTAAGGTTCATATTAAGTATTTGTGTTTGCGTGATTCAGAATTTTTACCTTCACCGTGTCAGGGAGACCTAAACCTCACTAAATCCACTTAATTAAACCGAATGTTATACCTAACCTAGCCACTCCTTTCTACAGCCGTAAGGATGTAAAATTTTATTTTAACGCATACAACGCTTTTCGCTTACATTTTGTCAGATTTTTGTTCCCAAGAGGTATTTTCTAGTAACTGAATTATTCCTAATGCAATAATTACTACAAATGAAAACTGATAGCTATGCTTACTTATTAGAATGATAAAGTTTGTCATGTACGTTTTAAGTAGCGTGTAGTAAATCACAAGTTAATGAATTGGGGTATGCCCTCGGGGTGACCATAAAAATTGCAATTTCTTTCTGATGTTTTGACAAAATGTTTTGCGGTGGGGCTGTTTGCGGCGATTTAGATAGAAAATAATTTCCTCAAAAATAGATCTAAATAAAATATATATATATAAGTTTTGTATATGCCCAGGGAATTGAAATATTAGCTTATATAAAGGTAGGATCATAGTATACACACATCTCCTCTTCCTCCCTCCTCCCCTCGACCCCTCCCTCCCCTCCTCCCTCAGCCTCTCCTCCACCCTCCTTCAACCTCTCCTCCCTCTCCCTCCTCCCCCTCCCTCCCCCTCTCCTCCCCTCCCCCATTCCCCCTCCTCCCCTTCTTCGGACACACCTCCTCCCTCTCCCTCCTCCCCCTTCCTCACCCTCTCCTCCCCTCCCCAACTCCCCCTCCTCACCTCCTTCGGACACACCTCCTCCCACTCCTCCTTTCTCACTCACATCCTCTCACTCCCTCAGATATCCCTCCTCCCCCCCCCTCGGACACTCCCCTCCCCCATTCCCCCTTCCTTCTACTGACATTTATCTCGAGCTTTCAGCCTCGGGACTTTATCCTTAACAAAGGCCATGTACTAAACTAGACCCTTCTCTAGCCTCGCCACAGGGTCATATCCGGGTCGGGGACATTGACCCTCGCAACCGCCCCCTCCCCCTCCCCCTCCCCCTCCCCCACCTCCACTTCACCCACAACCGCCTTGCTTCACCAAGCCACAACAACCATATCCTAAACCTGCAATCTAACCTAACTTCATAGACAAGAGATAGTCCTTCTTGACCCCCTACCCCCACCCCCACTCCACTCACAACCGCTTTGTCTCACCAACCCTAACCTAATCTGACCAAACATAACTTTACCTAACCTAACCTGACCTAACCTAACTTAACCTAACCTAACCTAAATGTGCAGTCTAACCTAGCTTCGCAGTTAAGAGATGATGGTTCTTGAACCCTCACCCTCTTCTACCTAATCTAATCGCAGAACCTAACCTGACCTAACCTAACTTAACCTAATCTAACCTAAATGTGCAGTCTAACCTAACTTCATAGTTAAGAGATGAGGTTTCTTGAACCCTCACCCTCCTTTACCTAACCTAATCGCAGAACCTAACCTGACCTAACCTAACTTAACCTAACCTAACTTAAATGTACAGTCTAACCTAACTTCATAGTTAAGAGATAAGGTTTCTTGAACCCTCACCCTCTTCTACCTAACCTAATCGCAGAACCTAACCTGACCTAACCTAACTTAACCTAACCTAACTTAAATGTACAGTCTCACCTAACTTCATAGTTAAGAGATGAGGTTTCTTGAACCCTAACCCTCTTCTGCCTAACCTAATCGCAGAATCCTAGCTACTAGGGGTATTGCCCGGTCCCTCCTCTCCTGCCCTAGATTAATTATCCTACCTAACCCAGTCTTAACTTACTCTGCCTAAACCCTTACCGCTAACCTAACTAACTAGTCTTGGCGTACCCCCACCCCCCTACCCCACCCCGACCCCAGTACCAAACCAAGCTACCAGATATGTTCTGGGTACTGACCCCCCCACCCCCACCCCTTGCCCCCACCCCCAAGATATCTCATCTAACCTAACTGCACCACTAACTAATCCTAATCCAAGCCTATCTAAAGACCTCACCCCTAACATATCCCTTCCATCACACCCCAGCTACTAAGCCTAGCCACCGGAACCTAGCCTGATATTGCTGTTGTGAAACCACAAGCTATACATTGCAAGTTGTAGCAATGTTATCGACAGTGCTGTTGGTTTGATTATTTTCTCCATTCCATTATGGTTCATCTATTTCCATTGATTCATCTGACATCTCCATGGTAACTGTCCTTTTTTTTTTTTTTTTTTTTTTTTTTGTCTTCAAATATTTATGTCTTCAAGAGGGCATCCCGCACAGAAAGTTCTCTTGAGCACATAAGCTCTGAGTTTCCTAGCTGTGTGCACTAGAGTAATATGAAACGTGCTGATCTCGCACTCGCTTAGTTGTGGGTTCGAATCCCGCACTCCTCTCTGATTCCCAGCTATGACTTGATTACCTACCCCAACAATACCCTAAAGCGCATATTAGGGTAAAAGTGACGGCTTCGAGCGCAGCTACTTAGCGCCTCCTGGTGTGGGCTTGCTCACCATCTGAACATTTTAGGGTATTGTTCCATCGGTTTCTTAAAGTTAAATCCTCAGTGTTGATTTTTTTTATTTATTTATTTTTTAAGAATAATTAATCCCTGTTCTTGAAACAGCTCTCATTTAGCTTTCCTGTAGCCATTCGCCCTTGAAGTTTCTTTTTGTCTTTTTTTAGTTTCTTTTTGTCTTTTTTGAGCTTCTTTTTGTCTTATAGCTATTTGTGTTTCACCTGTGATTTTTCTTTTTTCTCAAAACTACAACGTCGCCATTGTCAGCAAAGAGTTTGGCCATCGCTTTGTAGTCTCCTCTCTTTGTTTCACAACATGCGACATTTATGTGTCCCATCTTAGGATTCGGATTTAATATAGTCACCCGACGGCAGCCATGATAGGCTGTGCACCTCACATATTTCATGGAAAAAGAAATAATGGGAAATAGCTTAAAGGGAAATGGAAGAGAAGGGAACTGGGAGGAAAGTGATAAATGGGAGGGAAGGGAATTGGAGGAAGGGGATAAATGGGAGAGAAGGGATAAATGGAAGGAAAGGAAGGATTAATGGGAGAGATAGGAACTGGGAGGAAAGGGATAAATGGAAGGGAAGGGAGTTGGAAGAAAAGGGATAAATGTGAGAGAAGGGATAACTGGAAGGAAAGGAAGGATAAATGGGAGAGAAGGGAATTGGGAGGAAAGGAAGGATAAATGGGAGAGAAGGTAAATGGGAGGAAAGGGATAAATGGGAGAGAAAGGAATTGGGAGGAAAAGGATAAATGGGAGAGAAGGGATAAATAGAAGGAAAGGAAGGATAAATGGAAGAGAAGGTAATTGGGAGGAAAGGGATAAATGGGAGAGAAAGCAATTGGGAGGAAAAGGATAAATGGGAGAGAAGGGATAAATGTGAGAGAAGGGATAACTGGAAGGAAAGGAAGGATAAATGGGAGAGAAGGGATAAATGGGAGGAAAGGAAGGATAAATGGGAGAGAAGGGAACTGGGAGGAAAGGGATAAATGGTAAATGGAAGGAAAGGAAGGATAAATAGGAGAAAAGGGAACTGGGAGGAAAGGGATAAATAGGAGGGAAGGGAATTGGAAGGAAAGGGATAAATGGGAGAGAAGGGATAAATGGAAGGAAAGGAAGGATAAATGGGAGAGAAAGGATAAATGGAAGGAAAGGAAGGATAAATGGGAGAGAAGGTAATTGGGAGAAAAGGAATAAATGGGAGGGAAGGGAATTGGGAGGAAAGGGATAAATGGGAGAGAAGGGATGAATGGAAGGAAAGGAAGGGTAAATGGGAGAGAAGGTAATTGCGAGAAAAGGGATAAATGGGAGAGAAAGGAATTGGGAGGAAAAGGATAAATGGGAGAGAAGGGATAAATAGAAGGAAAGGAAGGATAAATGGAAGAGAAGGGAATTGGGAGGAAAGGGATAAATGGGAGAGAAGGGAATTAGAGGAAAGGGATAAATGGGAGAGAAGGGATAAATGGAAGGAAAGGAAGGGTAAATGGGAGAGAAGGTAATTGCGAGAAAAGGGATAAATGGGAGCGAAGGGAATTGGGAGGAAAGGAAGGATAAATGGAAGGAAAGGAAGGATAAATGGAAGAGAAGAAAATTGGGAGGAAAGGGATAAATGGGAGAGAAGGGAATTGTGAGGAAAGGGATAAATGGGAGTGAAGGGATAAATAGAAGGAAAGGAAGGATAAATGGAAGAGAAGGGAATTGGGATGAAAGGGATAAATGGAAGGAAAGGAAGGATAAATGGGAGAGAAGGGAATTGGGAGGAAAGGGATAAATGGAAGGAAAGGAAGGATAAATGGAAGAGAAGGGAATTGGGAGAGAAGGGATAAATGGAAGAGAAGGGAATTGGGAGGAAAGGGATAAATGGAAGGAAAGGAAGGATAAATGGAAGAGAAGGGAATTGGGATGAAAGGGATAAATGGAAAAATTAAATAAAGGATATGAAAGAAATGACGAAAGGGGAAATGGAAGGAAATGGGAAAGAAGAGAAATGTAAGTAAAGAAAACATGATGATAAACGAAGGAGAGAGAGAGAAGAATTGGGAACTAGAATGTCGAATAAGGAAGAAGAGAAACAAAAGAGATAATGAGCAGAGGGAAAGAGGAAGGGAATAGGAGAAGTAGATAGAAAAGTGAGATTGAATTAGAGAAAGAAAGGAAACAAGCGAAAATGGAAGAGGGGGCGTTCGGATGAAGATGAGAGAGAGAGAGAGAGAGAGAGACAGACAGACAGAGAGAGAGAGAGAGAGAGAGAGAGAGAGAGAGAGAGAGAGAGAGAGAGAGAGAGAGAGAGAGAGAGAGAGAGAGAGAGAGAGAGAGAGAGTGAGAGTGAGAGAGAGAGTGAGTGTGTGTGTGTGTGTGTGTGTGTGTGTGTGTGTGTGTGTGTGTGTGTGTGTGTGTGTGTGTGTGTGTGTGTGTGTGTGAGAGAGAGAGAGAGAGAGAGAAAGAGAGATAAGGAAAAAGAGAGGCCGGTGAGAAAGAGAAGGTGGAACTTGGGGAAGATCAAAGGAAGTATGGTTTGGAAAGAGAGCAAGGTAGGAAAGAGAAAGAGAGCTGGAAGAGAGGGCTATAAAAAGAGGGCTAGGGTGTTGGGGGGGAGCAGAGGGAGAAAAAGAGAGGATAATATCTTAGAATAGATTTTGATAAAAAATCTATTGCCCGATCTAAGAAGGACATGTGAGTGTGTGTTTAAGATATACAGAGGGGACAAGATGAGGAACGTGGACAGGAAGATTGTGATTGTGATGGGGAAAATGAGGGAAGGGGAGAGGAATGGGGAAGGCGAGAAGAGGGGAGAAAGGAAGGGGGAAAGCTAAGTGATGAGGAGAGGAGGGGAAGAGGGGAAGCTAGGGAAGGGGGAAATGGATGGGGAAGAGGAGAGAGGAGAGAGAGGAAGAGGGAAGGCTAATTGCCAAGAGGAGAGGAGGGAAGAGGGGAGTGGAGAGGAGAGGGGAGAGGAAGGGAGGAGGGAAGGGTAAGTGGCAAGAGGAGAGGAGGGGAAGGGGGGAGACTGGAGAAGGGGGAGAGGAGAGGGGAGAGAAAGGGAGGTGGGGAAGGCTAAGTGACAGGAGGAGAGGAAGGGAAGAGGGGAGTGGAGAGGAGAGGGGAGAGGAAGGGAGGCGAAAAGGTAAGTGACAAGAGGAAAGGAAGGGAAGAGGGGAGATTAGGGAAGGAGAATAGGGAGTTGAGAGAAGAAGGAGGGAGAGGGGGGAGAACGAGAGGAGAGAAAAGAAAGAGAATATCTTAACGGAAGAAAAGAAGATAAAAAGAATTAATCAAAGGAGGAAAGGGAAAAGGGGAGGAGGGGAGTAGTGGGGGGTACTTTATGGGGAGGTTAAGGGGATGGGGGTACTGTAGGGAATGGGGAGCAGTCTATCAAAACACATGTCACACATAGTAAGGCAATTTCCCTCAGTGAATAGAGAAAGTAGATGGATGGTGAGAGGAAGAAGAGGACTTGGGGGGGGGGAAGAAGAGGACTTGGGGGGGGAGAAGAGGGGGGTCATGGGGTGAGGGGAGAAGTGCCTCAATAAACCCCATAGCTTCGGTGATTCACTTTATTGATATTATCATGGTTGACGTCAGACGATTTTATAAGAACGTAAGAATGGAAGAGACTGCAGGAGACCATAAGGCTTAATTTAGGTAGTTCCATGTCCATTATCAGCTATCATTCCCATAAATTTTGAGGAATAAAAAATCCTATGTTACACAGATTTTTTTTATTCAGTGTTTGAGGTTTTTCCATCATAAATCAAGAGAAAATAATTCACCTCTTTGTATGAATATGCAAAATTGATCATTAGCTACCTGTATTAGATACTATGATGTAGGACATGTGTCCTACCATGCAATGTGTGAATAATTAAAAAAAAAAAAAAAAAAAAAAAAAAAAATCCTCGCTCCAATTCACATACACGCACACAGTATATATGCATATATATATATATATATATATATATATAATATATATATATATATATATATATATATATATATATACAAGCAGCGGCTTCGCCCCACCCGGCTACGCCGAGTTGCTTGGCCTGCAACGCTTCGCGCCCTGGGCTACGCCCCTTTCTGCTACTGAGATCATAAGGTATGTAAGATGTGTAAATAAAAGGACTTTATGCGATTCATGGTTTTTATTCAGTCTCACATCTAATACGTTTTTTTCCTAACCGGAGGAGATTCGTCTCCGCCGTCTGAATCTGTATCAGTGCACAACTGCACATACTTACTGGTTGATTTACGTTTTGGTGATCTCCGTTCATCCATGTCTCCTTGAAAACAATCACCCTCCTTTGAAACTCCTGAATAGACGCTTTCACGTTAAACGCTTTAGTGTTCGAATACAACGCAGGGAACTTGTTTCTGTGCTCATTTCTGAGTCTAGCGGCTAACTCTTTGTTCTCTTTAAACTCCTTCTTGGACACACCCTTAGTAGCTGTCAGCCACTTCCACAAATGCCTGGATCTTCGTATATAAGCGGCATCGTTTTTTCCCGCCATCTTTATCGCCGATTCTTGATATATGTTAGAAAAATGCCTTAACGACTGATGAGATTTTTTATATTTGAGGTTTTAGAGATCTACGGTTTCGGGAAAATAGACGGAAACGTTTTATAGAAATAATTATATATTATATTGATATTATCTGAAAGTTCCTGTGGTCGGCTTTCGCACCATTCTTAACGAAACTCTTGTAGGCTGAGAAGTAATGGCACGTAAACGCCTTATCGCCGATTCTTGATATATGTTAGAAAAATGCCTTAACGACTGATGAGATTTTAGAGATCTACGGTTTCGGGAAAATAGACGGAAAACGTTTTATAGAAATAATTATATATATATATATGTGCGAAGATCTGGAGTCTGGGATCCATGCTGAAAGGGGAGAAGCGTAAACACCGGACTCAAAGTGGGAAGTTTAATGCCCGACGTTTCGGTCCTAGTCCTAGGACCGTCTTCAGGGGTACTCAAATATAGTGCTCAAATGAATTTGTTATACTGTCCGTGGTTGGAATTGGGAGAGGTATTCCGCAAAGCCGAAGCTGTCCGGGTCCCCCTCCTCTTCCAGTCGTTGCAAGTACCGGACGACTGGACCACCTTACATACCCAATTGTACATAAAGGATCTCATATACATCTAATTTACAAAGAATTGATTTCACAGGCTTCATAGAGTTGTGTCCTTTCAATTCTATCATGGATTCATCGACAGCAACTTCACAGTTAGGATTAAGGTATTTTACAATGTTCTCTTGCATTATGTTCAGAAATGGATGTACTTTGTATGGCTTATCGTATGTGAGACTGTTTCTGTCTGGCATCAATGAGATGTCATTCAGGTCGATGTTACCCAACAACCATCCAATGCTGTAAACACACTCGGTGGCGCGGTTGGCAGAGTCTCAGACTGTCAGTACGGAGGTATCGGCAGTACCTGATTCGAATCCTGCCTAGGGCTGAAATTATTTCAGTATCGCTGCGCTTCGAGTCGATACTCCAACTCTCGTGGGCGGGGAGTTGGGTGTGTGTGTGCGTGTAAGGTCATTGCATTACCCATAGATCGGACATACGAGCTCTGAGCTCTCTTCCGGGAGGAAAATAGCTGTCGATCACGAGTCCAACACGTGATCCAAAGACCAAAGTGAATCACTGTCATTACATTGCTTATGAAAGTATTATGTAAACACTGATTTGTTCTCCAGTAATCACGATAGCTAGGTAGCCTAACTATTTCCATCAACAGATTAATTCCAATGAGATCCTTCATCTCATTTTCATTAGTTGGGACATATTTCTTTCCACCTTGCTGAGCATACAAATTTGTTTGAAAGACTAGCATTTCAATTATTTCTTTAGATATAAATTTACTATAAGTACCATATGACGTTGGGTCTTCCAAATCTAATTTTTCTAGAATAGAGCCTAGAGCAAGTATACCAAGAGGAATTGGTTTCTATGCTTTCCTCTAAACTATCTTTGCTAAGTCAGAATTTGGTGAATCATTTTCCCTTTCTAAATCTTCTTCCTCCTCCTCCTCTTCATGCTTTCCTCTAAACTATCTTTGCTAAGTCAGAATTTGGTGAATAATTTTTCCTTTCTAAATCTTCTTCCTCCTCCTCTTCCTCTTCAACACCATTATC
>NC_134818.1:33050729-33053229 GCF_046742065.1 Oratosquilla oratoria
ATTAAAATAAAATAAAATAAGATAAAATAAATAAAATAAAATAAAATAAAAATTATAATAATATAGACAATGATAAATAAAATGTTTGACCCTTTATCACTTATGAACAGCTGTTCGAATCGGGTTCGAATCCTCAAAGGCTGAAACCTAACACGAATGGTTCGATAGTGTTCTTAAGGTCAGCTGATCATGTCTGGAGAGACAGACAGACAGACAGACAGACAGACAGACAGGCGCGTCAATTGGCAGTTGGATAGACAGGTATATAAATTGAAGGCAGGCAGACAAGCAGACATAAATATAACCACCCAAATACGGATGTACACGTACACAAATACGCATGTACACACAGACACACACACACACACACACACACACACACACACACACACACACACACACACACACACACACACACACACACACACACACACACACACACACACACACACACACACACACACACACACACACACACACACACACATTTGTGTGTGTGTGTGTGTACGTGTGTGTTTGTGTGTGTGTCATTGTGACAAATGGAAATAAGCTCCAACGCAAGGACTCGAAACTTTGTCTTAGCGACTGCTTCATAATAAGCAGTCGCTAAGGCAAAGGTTCGAGTCCTTGTGGTGAAGCTTATTTCCATATATATATATATATATATATATATATACATATATAAATATATATATACATATATATAATATATATATATATATATATATATATATATATATGTATGTATATATGAGTTGTAGGGTGGTAAGTTTAAACGCCAAGAATCAACGGATTCTTGGCGTTTAAACTCACCACCCTACCACTCATTCTGTCTTCACACCTCAATATATATATATGCAATAAAAACACTAGGAGCGTGTGTTCACAAATGCGTAAGTAACTAGTAGGAAAAGTAAACTAACGAAGCAGATCGCTTTCGTATAATTACATGTTCAGTGCACTGAACATGTAATTATACGAAAGAGCTCTGCTTCGTTAGTTTACTTTTCCTAGTGGTTACTTACGCATAAATATATATATATATATATATATATATATATATATATATATATATATATATATATATAAATAATAACATACAAATATATATATACATATATATATATATATATATATATATATATATATATATATATATACATACATATACATGGAGGTGAGGTGGCAAAATGAATCGTTAAGGCTAGAGTATGGAGCTTTATTCAGAACCAGACGTTTCGACCTCTTGGGCCTTCCTCAGTCCACTGAGGAAGGCCCAAGAGGTCGAAACGTCAGGTTCTGAATAAAGCTCCATACTCTAGCCTTAACGTTTCATTTTGCCACCTCACCTCCATATTTGTTTGTCTTTACATATACATATACATATATATATATATATATATATATATATATATATGTACATATATACACACACTCATGCATATAAACATACACACATAGATACACGATTACGCCATCATCTCTCTTGATAATGTAATCGGTTAAGTCACTGTCTCTTGTTACGTGCTAGTGGAGGTTCGAGTCATTAGCTGTACCATGTATCAATTTCTATATGTATACCTCCTCGAGTTTCTCGATGTTGATGGCTTAGAATTAAAGTGAATTGTGGTTGATAAATATAGATTTGTTCACTGGGATCCATTCAATGTTGCGCACACATATATATTTCACCAGAAAGCATATATAATTGCCGTCACCGAGTTGGAAGTGATGTACCATTTATCTATATATGTATTTATCAATTGATCAAGGGTTGAGAATAGCTGTGTATAGATGATACCGTGATGCAAGGAAGGGAAGGGATGAGGGGGGGGGAGTGGTTATGTGTGAATGATATTTTGTCGCAACTCGCTGTCTGAGCGGGTTAGGGCGTCGTTACTTACGGAGGTCGAGGTGAGGGCGGTTCGAACCCTGCCACCAGCGTCCTAGTCTCCCGATAGGAGGGAGTGTGTGACGTTAAACCATATCATCATCATCATCAAAAGGATTTCTCCCCGTCTTCTTTTTTACTGCATAAGGGGACGGATAGGAGGAGTCGCCGATTAAGTGAAGCGGCCATGCTGTGGATGTGCTGTGTCTTGCTGCATTGCTTCTGACCCAGGGCAGTGGGCGGGATACAGGGATGACCCGTCATCCTTGAGGAGCCAAGTTGAGAGGGAAGAAAGGGAAGAGAGTGGAATGTATAGGAGTGGGTTCTTGTCTTTGGATTTGGCTGCCTCCCTGGTAAAATAGCCCTTAGTATATATATAGATAAATAAATGAATAAATAAGTAAATACATACATACATACATATACCAAAGGCTTTTTCCCCCTTACACGGGGGGTAGCCACAAAAGAAAAAGGCATAGAAATCACTCCCACCCATTTCATTTCCCATATATTCCACTCCCCTCTACCCTCCTCCCTCCCTCCCTCAAATAAATAAATAATTAAATAAATGAATAAATGAATAAATAAATAAATAAATGAATAAATAAA
>NC_134818.1:33058229-33060729 GCF_046742065.1 Oratosquilla oratoria
ACACACACACACACACACACACACACACACACACACACACACACACACACACACACACACACACACACACACACACACACACACACACACACACACACACACACACATACCTATCATTGGACAGACTTTGAGGAAATACCCTGTAGACAAGAACTGGTTTACCAACAGTGGACAACGAATGGAATAGATTTAGTAGCCATGTAGAAGTGATCGCTGAAACTATTATTTAGGATAGGGATAAAAGGTGGTAATGGACATGGAACTGCCTAGTATAGTCTCCTCCATTCTTATGTTCTTATGTTATATTTCGTAACTCCTAGGATGAATAAAATCGACTGGCGCTTAGCAAACCAAAATATGCAGTGCCTCACGGTGTAACTGTTTTTCTGTATTCTTTATTAATTCATTGATTTCCCGCTGTGGCTCGTTGGGCTTCAATCTCGCCTCTTAAACTTAAAGGATCGGATTCGATCCTGATGCGTGTTCATGCTGTCCGAGGCCATAGGGCATAGGTGGCTGAGTGCCTCTGGTTGTAATCTCTTCAGATTTCAGCGAATATCCTTCGCAGCTTTCGTACGTGTCTTCATGATGACAGCGCAGCGCATTGTTACCGTCAGGGTGATTTTTTTTTTCTTGAAGAACGGCGCATCTAATCAGTGTCTGTGTAACAAAAGGGCTTAGCAAGACCCTCAAGGCTTTGTTTAGCTTTCTTCTCTCTTCCCCTTTTTTAACCCCCTCCTCCTCCTCCTCTTCTTCCTCCTCTTCCTTCTCTTTCCTCCATCCTCCTCAAAGTGACTTCTTTTGTTGCCCTCCATAACCCTCCACTCCCTCCACTCCCTTCACTCCACTTATTTCCTCTTATGATATTTTTAATCCTCCTCTACTTCGTCCTCCTCCTCTTTCCTCCTCCTCCTCCTCTTTCCTCCCTCGTTCTCAAACTAACTTCTTTTGTTGTCCTCCTTCACCCATCTTTGCCCTCCATAGCCCTCCACTCAAACCTCCCTCCACTCCCTCCCTCCATTCCATTCCTTCCCTTCCATAAGATTTTTAATCCACCCCAACCTCGTCCTTCTCTATCCTCCACCTCTTCCTCCTCCTCTTTCCTCCATCCTCCCCAAACCAACCTCTTTTGTTGTCCTCCCTTACCTCTTTACCCTCCATAGCCCTCCTCCCCAATCTCCCTCCACCCCCTCCCATGAGACTGCCAGAATATTCCGACTCTTGCCTGAAGTCCGGACAACCTTTCATTGTGTCGTTTCCCCGTTGAGGCCAAAGTTTTCCTATTCGGCAACGTCGCTACAGAGTCTCTCTTGCCAGGAGAGCCCTACACTCCTCCTACGCTCCTCCTTCTCGTCCTCCTCCTCCTCCTCCTCCTCCTCCTCCTCCTCCTCCTCCTCCTCCTCCTCTTCTTCTTCCTCCTCCCCCTCCTCCTCGAACTGCCGTTGTTTCATAGCGTTGGGGGTGACGACGCCTCTGCAGTAGGCCCGCGTTCCCTGACGCTCTTGCCGGAGGCTTGGTCGATCCGACTGTCGAGGCTCTTCAGGACTTGGTCTGGCTGATCCCCCGCGGAGGATTTCGAGCTCGCTTCGCTGTAGGCCTCTTTGCAAAACGTGCATGCGTGCGTGCCTGTTTATACATATATGTGTGCACGTGTGTGCGTATGTGTGTGCGTAAATTTGCACGTGTGTACGAGTATTTATGCATGTGTGTGTACGTATCTGTATATGTGTGCGTTTATTTGTGCATGTGTATATGTGTGTGTATGTGTATGTGTGTATGTGTATTTGTTCATGTGTGTGCGTATGTATATGTACCTACTTATGTTTATACGTGTATGGGTGTGTGCGCAAGTGTATGCATATGTCCATGTATGTGTATATATGTGCGTGTGTGCATGTATGTGTGTGTCAGTGTTTTCCCCCCTTTCATGGGGTAGCCTCAGCCTTTCCCACGACCCGGAAGGACAGTAATTGCAGCTTCTGGTGAGTGAGAGAAGGCCGTAACTAATCTCTTCGCCACAACGAAGGCCCATTTTCGACTGGGCACGCAACGAAATTGTTTTGAGGGTTGGTTACTATTCTTTGAAGTCCTCACCTTTTGCACCCACGTGGGCGCGTGTACACACACACATATACTTATGTACACACGCACACATACACATACATACACACACACATATATATATATATACACACTCGCACATGTTTACATACGCATATACACACACGTGCACACGCACATATGCAAACATACACACACACACACACACACACACACACACACACACACACACACACACACACACACACACACACACACACACACACACACACACACACACACACACACTCACACACACACACACAAACAAACACATATTCATTCTCACGCATGTTTACATGCACATATACATACACACACAAGCACACACACACAAACACACATACACGACCCCGTGGCGGATTGGTAAGACACTGGCCTCACAAGCCGGAGAACCGGG
>NC_134818.1:33067653-33072653 GCF_046742065.1 Oratosquilla oratoria
TTTTTGCTATAAGCTCTAGTCTTCAGGCACCTCCTAGAGCAATAGTGTGCAAACATTTCCGTGCAAGGGTCACATTCGGAAATTCACTTTTGGAAATGGCCACACGGTATATAAAGTAAAATTATTAACATTCAAAGTACCCAAAAATGGAAGGTTAAAAGAAATGTATGTATTAATTAATATTTCAAACACATTTATTTGAAAAACCAAGTCAGCGTAGTTTGCCCACCCGTGTCCTGGAGGCTTTCTACCCTGACCTTGATCCAGACAGTCTGACCTTCATAGCTCTCACGTCAGGAACGAGACGCCCCGCTGCCGTGGCGCGCTAGTTTCAGCCTCACTCGCTTACCCTGGCAGCCCGAGCACATAGGGTAAAGGTGACGGTTTCGTCGACAGTGACGAGCTTCCTGTCCAAGGTGGAGGTCGGGGAGTCGAACCGGAGACCAGGGTGTCCACCCCCGAAAATGCACGCCCGCACGCCCATAGGGTACTGACGGGCGGCTCGTGGGCGCGCACGGAAGGTCTGATGCGCCCTACGACGGTTCCTCGTGTACAATGGTGGTGATTCGCGGGAGAAGGAGGTGGAGGAAAAAGAGGAGAGAGAGAGAGAGAGAGAGAGAGAGAGAGAGAGAGAGAGAGAGAGAGAGAGAGAGAGAGAGAGAGAGAGAGAGAGAGAGAGAGAGAGAGAGAGAGAGAGAGAGAGAGAGAGAGAGAGAGAGAGAGAGAGAGAGAGAGAGAGAGAGAGAGAGAGAGAGAGAGAGAGAGAGAGAGAGAGAGAGAGAGAGAGAGAGAGAGAGAGAGAGAGAGAGAGAGAGAGAGAGAGAGAGAGAGAGAGAGAGAGAGAGAGAGAGAGAGAGAGAGAGAGAGAGAGAGAGAGAGAGAGAGAGAGAGAGAGAGAGAGAGAGAGAGAGAGAGAGAGAGAGAGAGAGAGAGAGAGAGAGAGAGAGAGAGAGAGAGAGAGAGAGAGGGGGAGGGGAAGGATGACGAAAAAGTAGTGTGAGAAGGAATAAAAGAAGGAGGCGACAATAGAGGAACAGGAGTAGAGGAAGGAAGAAGAGGAGGAGGAAGAGAGAAGGAAGAGGAGGAGGAGAAGTGGTAGGGAAAAGGAGGAGGAGGAGGAGGAGGAGTCTGCGGAATATGGGCCTTCACTCCCAGGTCAACTTTAAGCTCGACCTTATAGTCGATTTGAGGTCGACTTTTTTTCGGCTTAACTCGAATGCAAAAGGGATTATACTTGATTGTATTACATTAGATGCCGTCAGGCGATTTTATTCAATTAGATGAAGGAATGCCTTTGAGGATTAACCTAATCTAAACTAACCTCCATTTTGTCAAAGTTGACTTTGATGGTCAACCTCAAGGTTGAGGATAAGGTCTAGGTCGACCTCAAGGTTGAGGATAAGGTCCAGGTGTACCTCAAGATTGAGGATAAGATCCAAGTCGACATCAAAGCTGATGATAAGGTCTAGGTCGACCTCAAAGTTGAGGATAAGGTCCAGGTCGACCTCAAGGTTGAAGATAAGGTCCAGGTCGACCTTAAGGTTCAGGATAAGGTCTAGATCGACCTCAAGGTTCAGGATAAGGTCCAGGTCGACCTCAAGGTTCAGGATCAGGTCCAGGTTGACCTCACGATTGAGGATAAGGTCCAGGTCGACCTCAAGGTTGAGGATAAGGTCTAGGTCGACCTCAAGGTTCAGAATAAGGTCCAGGTCGACCTCAAAGTTGAAGATAAGGTCTAGGTCGACCTCAAGGTCGAGGATAAGGTCCAGGTCGACCTCAAGGTTAAACATAAGGCCTAGGTCGACCTCAAGGTTGAGGATCAGGTCCAGGTTTACTTCACAATTGAGGATAATGTCCAGGTCGACCTTAAGGTTGAGGATATGGTCTAGGTCGACCTCAAGGTTAAAGATAAGGTCCAGGTCGACCTCACGATTAAAGATAAAGTCCAGGTCGACCTCACGATTAAAGATAAGGTCCAGGTCGACCTTAAGGTTAAGGATATGGTCCAGGTCGACCTTAAGGTTGAGGATAAGGTTCATGTCGCCTTGAGGATTACTTTAACCCTAAAGAATTCATTCAAGTTAACTTCAGATAATTTTAATCAGTTTAATTAAGATCACTATATCGGGGTCGAGACTCGATGAAACTCTGTGACGGACTTTGTGTACCTTATTCTGGTCAACTCCGGACAATTTTATTCAGATGTGACGTCATCGGTGCCGAGAGGGTAATTAACACGGAACACCTGAGAGAGAGGGGAGGAAGTCACGTGATTATCACGTGATCACGTGACTAGGAACGGAAAAGAAGGAATGAGGGAAGAGGGTGGGAGGAGGAGGAGGAGGAAGAGGAAGGAGGGGGAGGGAGAAAGGAATGTGAGGAGGAAGAGGAGGGGAGGAGGAAGCGGAGGAGAAAGGGGAGGAAGAGGAATGGAAGGGAGGGTGAGGGAGGAGTGTGGGAAGGTTGATAGGAGGAACAGGTAGGTAAGGGGAAGTGAGGAGGAAGAAGAGGGGAAAGGAATGGGAGGAGGAAGAGGAAAGAAGAGGTTGGGAGGAGGGAAAAGGAAATTGGGAGGGAGGATGAGGGGAAGGAGTGAGGGAAAGGGATGTGAGGAGGAGGAGGAGAAGGAGGTGACGGAGAGGGGAGGAGGAAAGAAAAGGAACAAAGGAGGGGTAGAAAAGGAATAGGAGGAGGAAGAGTAAGGGAAGGGGGATGAGGAGGGAAGAGAAAGGAAAGGGAAGAGTGGGAAAGGGGGTAGGAGGAAGAAGAGGGAAGGGGGAGGTGGGAAGGAGGAGAATGGAAAAGGAAGGGAAGTGGAGGGGAAGAAAGGGAGGAGGAATGGAAAGGGAGAGAATGTAGGTGAAAAGAAAGGGGAAGAGGAAGAGAGGGGAGGGAAAAGGGAGAAGGGAAGATAATGGGGCTAGGACGAGGAGAAGGGAGGGTAAAGGAAAGGGGAGGAGGGAGAGAGGAAAGAGAAAGAGGGAGAAGAGAAGAGAAGGGGGATAGGAGGGGGAGAAGGGAGATTAAAGGAAAGGGGAGGAGGGAGAGAGGAAAGAGGAAGAGGGAGAAGAGAAGAGAAGGGGGATAGGAGGGGGAGAAGGGAGATTAAAGGAAAGGGGAGGAGGGAGAGAGGAAAGGGGAAGAGGGAGAAGGGAGAAGAAGGGGGATAGGAGGAGGAGAAGGGAGGTTAAAGGAAAGGGAAGGAGAGAGAGAGGAAAGAGGAAGAGGGAGAAGGGAGGAGAAGGGGGATAGGAAGAGGAGAAGGGAGATGAAAGGAAAGGGGAGGAGGAAGAGAGGAGAGGGAAGAGGGAGAAGGGAAGAGAAGGGGGATAGGAAGAGGAGAAGGGAGATGAAAGGAAAGGGGAGGAGGAAGAGAGGAGAGGAAAGAGGGAGAAGGGAAGAGAAGGGGGATAGAAGGAGGAGAAGGGAGGTTAAGGGAAAGGGGAGGAGGGAGAGAGGAAAGAGGAAGAGAGAGAAGGAAAGAGAAGGGGGGTAGGAGGAGGAGGAGGGAGGTGAAAGGAAAGGGGAAGAGGGAAGAGGGAGAAGGGAAGGGTGAAGTGAAGGGGAAGGAGGGGCGGATGAAGGGGTTCTTTGTGAGACAAAGGGCACTTAAACAAAGTCCTGCTCCGAGACTTAAAGAAGAAAAGAGAGGAGGAGAGGAAGAAGAAAAGAGAGGAGGAGAGGAAGAGCGAGCGAAGAAAATGGGGAGGAAGAATTCACAAAGAGAAGAGAGGTAAGAGGAGAGGGGGGAGGGGAGAAGAGAGAGAAAAAGAGAATTGAGAGAGTTTGAGAAGAGTGAAGAGAGAGAAAGGAGAGAGGAAGAATAAGAGGGAGGAAGGGGAGCGTAGAGGAGGAGAGGGGGAGAAGGGGAGGAGAGAGGAAGAGGGAGAGGGGGGAAGGGGAGGATAGAGGAAGAGAAGGGGGGGAAGGAGAGAAGAGAGAAAATGGGGAGAAGGGAAGGAGGAGAGAGGAAGAAAGGGGATAAGGGAAGGGAAGAGGAAGAGAGAAAGGAAGAGGAGAGAGTGGAGTGTAGGAAGTGGAAGAGGGGGTGGAGAAGGTGGAAGAGGGGGTGGAGAAGGTGGAAGAGGGGGTGGGGAGGGGAAGGGGGGAAGGGGGGTATAAGCGGCAAGAATGGAAGGGGGAAGAACAAGATGGTGATTAAGATAAAGTCTCATGATTAGACGAGTGCCCAAATGGAGGGAATGGTGGTGAAAGGAGAGAAAGAGTTGGTGGCGCAAAAGGTGTTGGTGCAAAAAGTAGTGGAGAGGGTGATGATGGTGGTAGTGGTGTTGGTGTTAGTGCTGGTGGTGATAGACGTAATGGTGGTGAAAATGATGTTGATGGTGTTGGTGCTAGCAGTGGTAGATGTGGTGATAGTGGTGATAGGTTTGGTGGTGGTGATAGACGTGGAGATAATGAAGGTGATGGTAGTGGTGTTAGTGCTGGTGGTGGTAAACGTGATGATGGTGAGAGTAGTGGTGATATTATTGGTGATGGAGATGGTGGTGTCAGTGGTGGTAATTATGACGATGATGGTGTTGATGCTCTTGTATTTTTATCTTATTTTTATTTATTTATTCATTTGTTTATTTATTTATTTATTTATTTATTTATTTATTTATTTATTTATTTATTTATTTATTTATTTATTTATTTATTTATTTATATATACATTTACTTACTTTTTCATTTCTTTTTCTTATTTATTTATATATTTATTTATTTATTTATTTGTTTATTTATATATTTATTTATTTATATATATTTATTTATTTATATATATTTATTTATTTATTAATTTATTTATTGATTCGTTCATTTATTTATTCATTTATTTGTTTATTTATTTATTTCTTTATTTATTTATTTATTTATTTATTTATTTATTTATTTATTTATTCATTTATTTATTTATTTATTCATTTATTTATTTATTTATTTATTTATTTATTTATTTGATGGTGAAGACCGTCAAACCATTGATAAAAACAAGAGTGTTG
>NC_134818.1:33077653-33080153 GCF_046742065.1 Oratosquilla oratoria
TGTTTTTGAGTTTTTTTAAATGTCTTTTCCCAACATTATTTTTTGACATTCATCATTGAGTGTATTGAAGCCCACATTACAAAGAAAACCAAACGAAGACTCCATTCCCTTAAATCAACAAATAATACATATAAGTGAATAAGAATAATTAACCTAATGAATTTATAATATGATATATTTATTGATAACAGATAAATAGATGGATAAAAGGTAATTGAGTGAATAGATTAATCATTTAATATGCCAATTAGTAGCAGGTGAATTAGAAATAATTGAATAGATCAATTATTCAATATATCGATTAAACATATAAATAGGTGGATAACAAATGATTGAATAAATAAGTTCATAATCTAACATATCGATTAGTAATTAATGGAAAATAGATTAAGAAAAATAATTAAGTACAATAATAATTAATATATCAATTAGTAACAGAGAAATAGGTAAATGAATAGATAGTAAAGTAAATATATTAATCAAGTATTATATCGATTGTTAATATAAATAGGCAAATATAAACACAGAAATAATAATTGAATATATTGATTAATAACATATGAATAAATGAATAAAAAATAATTGAATAGACTAATGATTTAATGTATCGATTGTTACATTGATGTTAAGACATTAAAGCTAGAATTAAAAAATGTATATATTTTCTCAGTCACAATTACTTAGTTCAGCATGTAAGAGAGCACACACGACATGGAAGTTTAGTCGCTCTGTTAATCACTAGGGGTGAAAGCATGATAACTGATGTAGAAGTTGGCAAACCATTGCAAGTAATGATCACAACTTAAATTCAAACTACAAAAAAAAAAAAAAAAAAAAAATAGAATAGATACTTGTGTATCTAAAATACCCAATTTAAGTAAAGCTCAGTTCATAGGACTACATCAGGGGCTTCAGCTTACAGACTGGGAAGCAATATTAAGTGAAAAACCTGTAGAACAGAAATGGGAAATATTTCAAAATACGCTTACTAAGATGATTCATACTTACATCCCGTTTAAGGACAGACGTCCCCCAAATCAGGCTCGCCCAAAATGGCTTGACAAAGAAACTGAAAAAAAAAAAAAAATTGCTAGAAAGAGACAGGCTCATAAGAAATACAAGTACTCGGGTGCACCTAATAACTATCAGAGTTATGTAATAATAAAGATTAAAAAAAAAAAGACAATAAAAAACGAAGATGGTAATGATGATATGGTTTAACGGCTAACACTCCCCCTATCGGAAGGCTAAGACGGTGCCCCTCACAGAGAACTTTGTAGCGTGGAATTTAATGAACCATGCCCTTGGTTCAACTTCGCCGGTGGGAGGATTCAAACCGCCATTTCCTCGACCTTCGCTTTACTGAAATTGGGTATTTTAGATACACAGGTATCTATTCTAATTTTTTAGCAGTTTGAATCTAAGTTGTGATCATTACTTGCAATGGTTTCACCAATACAAAATAAATATCGCTGATAAATTCAAAGAGAATCCCAAAGATTTTTAGAGTTACATTAGAGATAAAAGATTATTAGGAATCACATTGGCCCACTATCATCTGCTGAGGGTCAACTTGAACATTCAAATGAAGGAATATGTGATATTTAAATAACTATTTTAGTTCAGTATTCATAAGCGAAACAGCTCAAAGCGAACTCCAAACTGAAACCTGTGAAAAGTCTATGGTAAACTTATTCACTACGGTAAATATAACAAAAGAAAAAATTAAAATGTGTATAGAAAAACTCAAAGTTAATAAAATACCAGGGCTTGGCGGTTGGCATCCCCGAATGTTAAAGGAAATGAAAAATGAGATTGTTGTTCCGTTAGAAATTATTTTCAAGAAATCCATCATATCCGGAGTTGTCCCTAGAGAATGGAAGCTAGCTAACATTACTCCCATATTCAAAAAAGGTGACAAAAAGAAATCAAATAATTACGGCTCTACAAGTTTGACTTCAATCGTAGGAAAAATGATGGAAATTATCATCAGAGATACTATCGAACACCATTCAAAAAGTAACTGTTTGATAAATGATAGCCAGCATGGATTCAGACGGAAACGTTCTTGCGTGACTAGCTTACTCAAATTCTACAACATAGTCATCTCGAATTATGACAAAAGAAACGATGTAGATTTAATATATGTAGACTTTGCAAAAACTTTTGATACCATCCCCCTTACTAAATTAATTTCACACGGAATAAGTGGTAGCCTATTAAGTTAGACTAGTAATTGATTAAACGGTCGAAAACAGAGTTGTTCTAAATGGCAAAACTTCTAGATGGAAAAATATTACGAATGGAGTTCCTCAGGGTTCCGTTCTTGGGCAATTTCAATACATAGTATAAATGATATAGGCCACGGACTGAAATCTATTGTCTGCAAATTTGCTGGTGATACAAAAATGTGCGGAAGGGCAAATGATGATTTAAACTAATTAGATATCTAAGAAGATTTAGATAAACCACAGGAATGGTATGAAAAGTGGCTAATGAA
>NC_134818.1:33112653-33120153 GCF_046742065.1 Oratosquilla oratoria
GAAGAGTTGGAGAAAGTTGCGAAACTTTAATATGATGTGCATGTGACGTGATACCCCGATTAGAAAAGAATGTGTCTGAATTAAAAAGAGGGGAGGGGGAGAGGGGGGAAGGAAAGGGGGGAAAGGGGGAATAGAGAGGGGGGAGTCATTGGAGGGAAAAGGGAAGGGATAGGAAATAATGGGAGAGGTTTGGGGAGAGAAGAGGAGGAAGGGTAAGGTAGGGAGGATTTGAAGAGAGGTAGGAGAGGGTAAAGGAGAGGAAGAGGAAGGCAAGAGAGGAGAGAGCGGAAGGAAAGGGGAAGAGAGAGAAATGAGAGGAAGAGACGAGGAGTTTAGTGAAAAGGAAGAGAAAGGAGGGAGGATGGGAGAGAGAGATGAGTTGGGGGACAGAAGAAGGGGAGGGAAGATGAGTGGGGGTAGAAGAGGACGAGGGTGGGGAGAAGAGGATTGTGTAGTGGAGGTAGAAGAGAAAAAGGAGGAGAATTAGGGAGAGGGAGAAAATAGAAGGAGGGGAGAGGGTGTGAAATAGAAAGAAATGAAGGAGTTAGGAGAGAAAATTAATGTGATATGGGAAGTTATGATAAAGAGAAGAGGAGGCACGGGACGAGAGTAAAGGAGGGGAAGAGAAAGAAAGAGAGAGAAGAGGGGAGACAGGAAGGAGGGGAGCAGAAGAAGGGCAATGTGAGGGGGAGAGGGAGGAAGGGGGCTTGGAGGAGGACAGGAAGAATGGGAGATGAGGGAGAGTGAAGGGATGGGAGGACGGAGGGTGGGAGGAGGAGAGAAAGGAGGGAGCTGAGGGAGAGTAAAGGGAGGGGAGAGACGGGAGGACGGAGAGTGGGAGGAGGAGAGGAAGGAGGGAGCTGAGGGAGAGTGAAGGGAAGAGAGGACGGAGGGTAGGAGGAGGAAAGGAGGAAGGGAGCTGAGGGAGGGTAAAGGGAGGGGGAGAGAGGGGAGGGAGGAGAGTGGGAGGAGAAGAGGAAGGAGGGAGGTGAGGGAGAGTGAAGGGAAGAGAGGACGGAGGGTAGGAGGAGGAGAGGAAGAATGAGCTGAGGGAGGGTAAAGGGAGGGAAGAGACGGGAGGGAGGAGAGTGGGAGGAGAAGAGGAAGGAGGGAGCTGAGGGAGGGGGAAGGAAGGGGAGAGAGGGGAGGAAGGAGGGTGTGAGGAGGACATGAAGAACTGGAGCTAAAGGAGGGGAGAGTACAGGGAGAAAGGGGAGGACGGAGGTTGGGAAGAAGACAGGAAGAAGGGGAGATGAGGGAGGGTGAAGGGAGGTGAGAGAGGGGAGGACGGAGAGTGGGAGGAGGAGAGGAAGGAGGGGAAATGAGTGAGGGTGAAGGAAGTGAAGAGTAAGGTGAGAGAGGGGATATCGGAGGTTGGGAGGAGAACAGGAAGAAGGGGAGATGAGGAAGGGGAAAGGAGGGGGAGGACGGAGGAGGTTGAGAAGAGGACAGGAAGAAGGGGAGATGAGGCAGGGGTGAAGGGTGAGGAGGATAAGGGGAGAGAGGGAAGGGCGGAGGTTGGGAGAGGGACAGAAAGAAGGGGAGATGAGGGAGAGTAAAGGAGGTCAGATTAAGGGGAGAGAGGGGAAATTGGAGAGTGGGAGGAGGGCAGAAAGAAGGGGAAATGAGGAAGAGTGAAGGAAGTCAGAGGGGAGAGAGGGGAAATTGGAGAGTGGGAGGAGGACAGGAAGAAGGGGAGATGAGGGAAAGTGAAGAATGGGAATAGAGGCGATACAATGAAGGAGAATCGAAAGAGGTGGAGAGGGGGACAAGAAGAGCATATTACCCATCTCTCGGGGAACGAAAGGTACTCGATTTTGAAACTTTGAAATTTTGTGACGGAATAATTTTCAAGAGAACTTTTCTACTCGACCTCCTGAGGGTTCGCCCCCCCCCTTCCCCCCCCCCACCCACTCTGCCCCCTAAGGTGACGGAGTGAAAGTAGGAGGACCCTAGGGGAGGGGGAGGAAGAGGAGGAGGGGAGGAGATGAGAAGACAGGGGAATAAAGTTCATGGCTACAGATTGGCAAAGATGGCTTGTGGTGTGTGTGTGTGTGTGTGTGTGTGTGTGTGTGTGTGTGTGTGTGTGTGTGTGTGTGTGTGTGTGTGTGTGTGTGTGTGTGTGTGTGTGTGTGTGTGTGTGTGTGTGTTTGTGTGTGTGTGTGAGTGTGTGCGTGTGTGTGTGTGTTTGTGTGTGTGTGTGTTTGTGTGTGTGTGTGTGTGTGTGTGTGTGTGTGTAAGTGTGTGTGTGTGTGTTGGAAGAAGGAGAATGTTAGAGTATAAATAACCGACAAGAAGCTTCACAAAAAAATCATGACTCACACGCTTTCCATACGACGTATATGTGTGTTTGTTTGTCTTCAGGCGTCAGACAATTTTATGTAGTCATGTGGAAGAACCTTCCCTTGGTTGACGTCGGTTCTTATGTTCAGCTACCTGGAACGACCCTGCAGACCACAAATCTTCACGGCTCCGGTGCCTCCGTCAGACTGTGTGTACCTGTGAGTATATACACAACCGCGTATACACACTCACACACACACACAACACACACACACAATTGACGGGGCAGTGGTAGCGTTCGTGGCAGCCACTACGGCGGTCCGGGTTCGAATCCCGCCCAGGGTTGAAATAATTTCAGTATCGTCGCGCTGCGTGTCGTTATTCCAATTCTCGTGGGCGGGGAGTTGGGTGTGTGTGCGCGTGTAAGGTCACAGCATTACCCATAGATCGGTCATATATGAGCACTGAGCTGTCTTCCGGGAGGAAAATAGCTGTCGATCACGAGTCCAACACGTGATCCTAGACCATGGTGAACCACACACACACAAAACACACACGTACAATTATATATATTTATATATATGTATATATATACATATATATATATATATTTATATATATATATATATTTATATATATATATGTATATATATACATATATATATATATATATATACATATATATATAGATACATATATATAGATGTATGTATGTATATGTATATATGTATGTATGTATGTGTGTATATATACGTATATATATATATATATATATATATATATATATATATATATGCATATACTGTATATATATATATGTATATATAAGGTATATAATATATGTATGTACTGTATGTATGTATAATGTATGAGCATACGCCAAAATTTTCACTGGAAATAAAAAAAATAGGAAATTGTTACATACGAAAGTAACTAGAATCATTCGCTCAGAAACTGATAAAAAGGCAATTTTACTTACGGTAATAAAAATACATAAGAAAACATATGGAAATCTGATATGGCAGATGCACAGTCTCCGACAAAAACACGTGTGATAGTGAAAGATGGTTCACGTGACAGCTGGTACGATTCCCTATGACATGAAAGTAAACGACTAAGTGAAGAATGAAATTTAATCTAAATGGAAGTATGGCCCTACAGCGAAACAAAATGGCGCCATCTGGGGACCATTTGGTACATATTGATGACATTCCCTCTGAGAGTAATAAGAACATAAGAACGAAAGAGACTGTAAGAGACCCTAAGGCCTAGACAAGGCAGTTCCATATCCTTTACCATCTATCATCCATATCCATAAAATTATCTAACCTTCTATTAAAACAATCAATAGTTTCTGAGCTCACTACATGGTTACTAAGACTGTTCTATTCCTTAGTTAAACCATTTCTTGCCTTTTTCTTTCTAACATCTAAATTTGTCCAATTTAGATTCATTAATACGAATCCTACCCTGCCGTCTTAATATGATGACCTTGTGTGTATCATCTATGTAATGATGTTACCAATTGCAGTGGTGATGTTAGTGATGATCGTATTAATGCAATTATAATATCAGTGATGATCTTATTATTATCATTATCATAATTATTATTATTGTTATTATTATTATTATTATTATTATTATTATTATCATTATTATTATTATTATTATTTATTATTATTATTATTATTATTATTACACAGGGGAACACTTTTTCAGTAACTTTGAGTTGCATTGGATATTTTAACGGATTTTGAAAGAGTTTTAGGCGCTGATTTCAAATCTGAAATTAGTTTTTCTCTACAAGCTCTAGTTTGTATGCAATTTGAGGTTAATGAAATTGTACATATGTGAACTTGCGTAAACCATGTATAAGCATTTTAACGTCCATATATATAGATAGCTTCTAATATTTTGATCATTCTTCTTTTGTTTCAGTTCAAACATGGCTTCCAGAATGAGACATCATTGCAGAAACAAGCCTGATGCCTTCTGCTACATATGTGGATGCTACACACTCAATCGTCAGAGACGTAACATATCCTCGTTCGTCAAGCGTGCCTACAAGGCATATTTTGAAGTTCATCTTGGCGATCAAGACAAGCAATGGGCTCCTCATGTTGTGTGCCACAATTGTGAGGAAATGCTTCGAGACTGGACCAAAGGAAAACGCAAAGGTCTGCCTTTTGGAGTTCCAATGATTTGGCGCGAACCCACCAACCATGTAACTGACTGTTATTTCTGCATGGTAAACACAACGGGTGTTGGGAAGAAAAACCGACATAAGATTACGTATCCGAACATTCCCTCAGCTATTCGGCCTGTTCCGCACTCTGAAGAAGTACCTGTTCCAGTTTTCAAAGGCTTGCCTTCATTGGACGATAAAGACATTGGACATGATACAAGCCAGCAAGACAGTTGTGACAGTGAATTGTCAGAAAAGTGTTCACAATCGGAGGACTGTTCTTCAGACACTGAACCTTTCCCCGTCCCTAAGCCTCTTCCCCAGGCTGAACTGAATGATTTAGTGCGGGATTTAGGTCTTTCAAAGAAAGCAGCAGAGCTTTTGGCATCAAGATTACAAGGCAGAAATCTTGTTGATCACTCTGTTAAAGTATTATATTTCAGAAAGCGTGACCAGCTTTTTGTGACCTTCTTTTCAAAAGACAGACAGTTTGTTTACTGCCATGACATCCCAGGGCTTCTCAAAGAACTGGGTGTACCTTACTATAGTCCTGCTGGATGGAGACTCTTTTTAGACAGTTCAAAACGCAGTCTAAAGTGTGTTCTTTTACATAATGGCAATGTTTATGGAGCAGTACCTGTCGGTCACTCAGTGCATTTGCGGGAAGACTATGATGATATGAGAATGGTCATGGACTTATTAAGTATCATGAGCACAATTGGATAATTTGTGTAGACTTAAAGATGGTCAACTTTCTTCTTGGACAACAGAAAGGTTTCACCAAGTTTCCATGTTTCCTCTGTATGTGGGACAGCCGAGCACGAGACAGACATTGGGTCCAGAAGGACTGGCCTATTCGTGACACTCTTGAAGCAGGCATGCCAAATATCATACAAGACCCAATTGTAAACAGAGATAAGATCATCTTTCCTCCTCTTCGCATCAAATTAGGTTTGATGAAACAATTTGTCAAGCACTGGAAACCGAAGGTGAATGTTTCCAACACATCATCACAGCTTTACCAGGGTTATCATTTGAGAAGATCAAAGCAGGCGTGTTTGATGGCCCACAGATTCGAACCCTAATTCGTGATGATCAGTTTGTTGCTAAGATGACCGCTTTAGAAAGGGCAGCATGGTTATCCTTTGTGGCAGTCGTTCAGAACTTCCTTGGAAACAATAAGGCGGAGAACTACAGTGAACTTGTGAACAGAATGCTCCTAGCTTTTCGTGATCTCGGGTGCAACATGAGCATCAAGCTTCATTTTTTGAACAGCCACCTTGATCAGTTCCCTGACAACCTGGGGGCTGTGAGTGACGAACAAGGAGAACGATTCCACCAAGACCTAAAGATCATGGAAGAACGCTACCAAGGGCGCTGGGACAAAAGTATGATGGCTGACTACTGCTGGAGCATTAAACGAAATTGCCCAGATGAAATGTACAAACGCAAAAGTTACAAACGCAAATTCCTGCCTGAAAAAAATACACAAAGAAATTGATAAGCTTCCATCAGCTGTGGTGATATTCTGAAGGATGCTAATCTAACTTTGGGATAGATGTTCTGTTAATGTTCTGTTTCTTTTGCCTTAATAAATGTACAGAAATGGCTTTCATACTGTTTTAAGATTCAAGTGAACAAAAGAATTGTGGCTGATATTGCAATTTCCTATAATAACGAAAATTTAAAAAATAAATAAAAATGTCAAATTGCATAAAATCTGTAGCTTGCAGACAAAACCTGACTTCAGATTTGAAATCAGCACACTCAAGTTGACTATAGAAAAGTCTTTTTTTAAATGCAACAAAATGAGTGTTCCCCAGTGTTATTATTATTATTATTATTATTATTATTATTATTATTATTATTATTATTATTATTATTATTATTATTATTATTATTATTATTATTATTATTATTATTATTTTATTATTATTATTGTTATTATTATTATCATTTACTATCATCATTATTATCATTATTATTATTGCTATTATTATTATTATTATTATTATTATTATTATTATTATTATTATTATTATTATTATTATTATTATTATTATTATTATTATTATTATTATTATTATTATTATTATTATTATTATTATTATTATTATTATTATTATTATTATTATCATTATTATTATTATTATCATTATTATTATTATTATCATCATTATTATTATTATCATCATTATTGTTATTATTATTATTATTATCATTATTGTTATTATCATTATTATTATTATTATTATCATTATTATTATTATTATTATTATTATTATTATTATTATCATTATCATTATTATTATTAGCATTAGCATTATTATTATTATCATTATTATTATTATTATCATTATTATTATTATTGTTATCATTATCATTATCAATATTATTCTTATCATTGTTATTAATCATTATCATTATTATTCTTATCATTGCTATAACATCATTATTATTATTTGCTTTACAAGTATTTGTTTATATATTTAGTTTGAAGAAGGGAAAATGATGACCCCAAAAATAATTTTCTAAATACCACCTGGTTAATTACTATTGTCACAGGTCTACATACTTTTCTTTGAAGACGCTTAAAAACAAATTAGATCAAGTTTTAGATTAAAGTCAATCAAACAGAACAAACGGCTGTACTTCAGTACAGATCATCTGCAAACAGCAAATCAACTAATCGAGAAAACCAGAAAATACAATTGGCCTTTGTATTTACCTTTTGTAGATTACGAGAAGGCCTTTGACGAGATAGAACAAAGAGGAATACTTAGTTCTGCACTGAGCAAATGTGCCAACGAAAGAGGACTTCTACAAAACATGTAGACTAAAAGCATATACATAGATATATACATATACATATATGAATATATATATGCATTTATATATATTTATATGTATGTATACATATGTACACACACACACACACACACACACACACACACACACACACACACACACACACACACACACACACACACACACATATATATATATATATATATGTGTGTGTGTGTGTATGT
>NC_134818.1:33135153-33140153 GCF_046742065.1 Oratosquilla oratoria
TCTGATGCCAAAAATGATTCCGATAACAGGTATGAACACGTTCTGTAAGATTAATGAAAACAAATGTCAATATGTGAGTTAAATGATATAGTGCAGATATAGTAGGTAGATAGTTATTATTATTATTAAGTATTTGAAATCTGATGCCAAAAATGATTCCGATAAACAGGGGTTTAAGGAGTGTACTTCACAAACACTTTGCGTATATACATTTAAAACATTAGCTATGAGAGTGTAATCCTTAGAGTACCAATTCCGTCTGTGATCGTCTCTAATAGGAAGAAATACGGGGTTGAAGGTAGACACAGTGCTTGAAGGTAGACACAATATTATAAGTAGACTAATACAGTGACCGAAGGTTGGAGCGTAAATAACTACGTTTTTTCCACGTGCCTTTGACCTTACGTTATGATGCCCCATAAGAAAGAAAAAACTGTTATTAAAATGTCTCGCATACCCATATATTGTTTCATATTGTAAGGATCAATAGAATAGTTGGAGAAAACCACAATATACTTTTGTATTTCCTTACTATATTTTTTGCTTCAGTGTAATAATTAACACATAGCAGACCTTCGCTTAGTTTTCTTTTACTACCCCCACTTGGGGCATAGGCCTTTTCGCTACCCAGAACCCAACCCCGAACGACCTGAGGAAAGGGGACGGATCAGACGTGAATAACAAGGAGCAGTTTCCATTTATGGTCAGATATATTCATATAGAACGATTGGGTGGTGGCAGCGTATACCTTGATTTTTTTTATTTCCCAAATCGTTCTTATGTGGGGATCTCTCTGATCACTCCCATTGGAGTGCTCTTGGTTAAAACACATCCTAAATCAATCGACGGCACCCACATTATTGGTGGCAGCGGTGGGAGGGGGATTCGAACCCACGCCTCCGAAGAGACTGGTGGAGCCTGTTGCAAAAGAGTTCCACCCAGACCCGGAAGTGGAAATACTACCACCAAGGATGCGTCGTGCACCAAGACGGCTCATCGAGGAATGCTGAAGAAATCAACCTGGAGCAACCCGAACCAGTTGGTCCCATATCTAGTGATTTAAGGTGCTAAAGATGACAGTAGTTAACTGCAATAAGGAAATGTAGGGATCATATCGTGCCAGTATAATGTCCAAAGAAAAACGAATGCTCGTGCAAATTAATGCAAAGATGCCCTCAATGTTCCTATATATTGGACCATAAAGCTTAAAATGTAACCCACCTATACTTTTATACATGTGTAAGGTTGAGATGTCCTAGGATTAAGGATGCATATATTTCATATGTTTGTAAAAGGAAATTTCAGCAACAGCCAGAAGTGAAGGAACTAAATGTCAACTTAGAGGGGGGGGGATAAAGAAGTCAATATTAGCCTAGGAGAGGGACTACAAAACGATGGTTAGCGAGCACTTTCAATTCGGAGTAGTATTGGAAAAATGGGGAAATTCTTTAGCTCGAGTTGGGATCATGAACCCAACTCAATTCACAATGCCCGCTTGACAGGGGTGTAGGACTTCAGGACCTGGTTTGACAATCGCCGATTGCCCAGAGGTGAGAGCCCACAGAAGGGGAAGTAGTGTGCCACCCATGGGGCGAATCCACAAGAGAGAGTCGTGGCTTAGCTCGGTCGTAGCGGCTATGAATGTGCAGTCCAGTGGTATGTAAGAGGTAAAGTGGGGAATCCCGCCACTCAGGCGTCTGATGGAAAAGTCCACGGAGACGTCCACAGGAACTGGGTGTACCCCCGGGGTCACCTGAGATTCGTACACCTACGAGTGTGCTGAGGAGAGAGTGCCTCCTCGTCAAGCTATCAAAAGATATAATCGCTCTCTTTTGCAGGATGGATTTTTTTTTCTTTTGCAGGGGGATTTGACCACACCAAATAGAATCCTTCACGTGATGTTGCGGAATTTTTCTTTCAGAGGGGCGTAGAGCCATGTAAGGACAGGAATTTTGAAGGGGTATTATTTTTGAATTTCGTTTTATTTATCTATATATTTATTTGAGTGTTGATTTGAGAGACAGTGGGTATTATGGACGTCGTAACGGTTTTCTCAACCAAGAAGCAAAGTAAGAAAATAGAGCCTTAATAGACCATGAATTTATTCTATTCTATGTCTGCCTATCAAGATTGTTGGCAAAGAGCCTTACTATAATTATTGAAGAAGAACATACAATAGGGAGATAGCTACAAATATAATTTTCAGCTGATTTTGGTTAAACTGAGTATTCGGACGCGACATTAGAATGTTCTCGAACATAGCGCGGGCACCGTAGCTTCCGCCCACCCGTGACGTCACTAAACGTTCGGACAGAGGCGTAAGCTAAGGCCATTAATTTTTAAGAGTAATAGGAAAAATTCCCAACTTTCCAGGGTTCAGGATTCCACTAGAGAAATAGTGTAGGAGAGATTGTAGCAGCTAGGGGCTCTGTTGAGAAGCGAAATGAAGTTTACGAAATAATACAACAGGGAGTTAGTAGTTTACCCATAGATACGAACACACATAGCCGTCTCGTTCTTTTTTGTGCGGAGCTAAAATTTTAATCTGATGCCAAAAAATGATTCCGATAACAGGTATGAACACGTACTGTAAGATTAATGAAAACAAATGTCAATATGTGAGTTTAAATGATATAGTGCAGATATAGTAGGTTAGATAGTTTTTATTATTATTAAGTTTTGAATCTGATGCCAAAAATGATTCCGATAACAGGGGTTTAAGGGAGTGTAAACTTCACAAACACTTGTGCGTATATACATTTAACATTAGCTATGAGAGTGTAATCCTTAGAGTACAATTCCGTCTGTGATCGTTCTCTAATAAGAATACGGGTTGAAGGTAGACACAGTGCTTGAAGGGTAGACACAATATTATAAGTAGACTTATACAGTGACCGGAAGGTTGGAGCGTAAATAACTACGTTTTTCCACGTGCCTGTGACCTTACTTATGATGCCCATAAGAAAGAAAAAACTGTTATTAAATGTCTCGCATACCCATATAATTTTTCATATTGTAAGGATCAATAGATTATGTTGGAGAAAACCACAATATACTTTTGTATTTCCTTACTATATTTTTGCTTCAGTGTAATAATTAACACATAGCAGACCTTCGCTTATTTTCTTTTACTACCTCCCACTTGGGCCTCAGGCCTTTTCGCTACCCAGAACCAACCCCGAACGCGTCGAAACTCCAGTTTAAACCAAAATCAGCTGAAATATATTTGTAGCTATCTCCTATTGTTATGTTCTTCTTCAATAATTATAGTAAGGCTCTTTGGCCAACACATCTTGATAGGCAGACATAGAATAGAATAAATTCATGGTCTATTAAGGCTCTATTTTCTACTTTGCTTCTTGGTTGAGAAAAACCGTTACGACGTCCATACTAACCCAGTCTCTCAAATCAACACTCAAATAAATAAATAGATAAATAAAACGAAATTCCAAAAATAATACCCCTTCAAAATTCCTGTCCTTACATATGTATATATGTATGTATGACTATATGTATATGCGTATGTGCGTATGTACGTACGTACGTACGTATGTATGTGCGTGGTGTGCGTATGTGTGTATGTATGTATGTATGTATGTATGTATTTATGTATGTATGTATGTATGTATGCATGTATGTATGTATGTACGTATGGCGGCAACTAAGTCCGGGATGTTTCCCTCAGCTGAGTAAAATCACCTAGAAGCATCTTAAGGAAAAAGTCATTAAGTTGATAATCATCATCTACGCTTTGCATTTTGACCTCAGGAGCTAACCCTGGTCCCTTTTAAAGTCTAAAAATTTGCCTTCAGTTGACTAAAATCGTAAGGCAACAGCCAGGGTATCTGTTTCTTGTCGAAGGTAGACGTGCCAACAGGTTGGCTTTCTCTTTCTAAGATTACCGTTACTGTTGAAGTCTTTCCGTTCTTCCGTTGATTTCTGAATTTACCTTCTCAGACAACATTATAACATGGTACTTCCCCAGCGCGGTACCTCAGTGGATACTCTATCGAACTCGAGAGCAGGAGGTCGTGAGATCGATTCCCGGGACTTGCTACGGGCTCTCTGAGTTGCTTCCCGACAGCTCTAGCCAGGCAGGGAGGCGACTCAAACATCGGTCTAAAAAAACCCAGCGGCTTGGCGCAACTGACAGAGCTTTGCCCTACCATAGGTTTCTCACTTCCCACTTGGTAGGGGGTTAGGGTGGCGACTCTACTTCCCCGTTTAACCGAAGAAACTCCCAGGGATCCATGCCACCTGCTGAAGAGCAGAGGCAAGGGTTTCTTATGGTGGTTTGGATATCAAATCTCTGGGTATTGGTTGGGTGGGGGTGAGGGTGGGGGGTGGGTGATGGGGACACACCTGCTGAAGAGTAGAGGGAAGGGTCTCTTGTGGTCGTTTGGATATCAAATCTTTGGGTATTGGTGGGGGTGGGGGTGGGTTTTTTTTGGATGGGCACCTGCTCAAGAGTCAGAGGCAAGGGTTTCTTGTGGTGGTTTGGATATCAAATCTTTGGGTATTGGTGGGGGTGGGGGTGGTGGGAATGGGCACCTGCTGAAGAGCAGAGGCAAGGGTTTCTTATGGTGGTTTGGATATCAAATCTCTGGGTATTGGTTGGGTGGGGGTGAGGGTGGGGTCTTGTTCCCACGATGCAGGCGTTGCCACACTATTGTACACAGTCATGCATGCCAACAACTCATTATACACTCCACAGAGAATTTATGTGGAAAACCCCGTCGTTCCGGCCGTGGCGTTCCTCAGGGAGACGGGACTGCTCGGCCAGACAGTCTAGGGAACAACAACACAACAACAGAAACAATAACAATATCAATAACAACATTATAACGTGTGATAAACTGTGACTAATCTTCGTTCTCATGAAAACAGCTCTCAGCTGAAGGAAACGAAACAATTCATGAATATATGTATTCATTTATCTAATTATCTAATTATCGGACTCCACCCGATATGCAGGACTCCACCAGATCTATTGTACTCCA
>NC_134818.1:33167653-33175153 GCF_046742065.1 Oratosquilla oratoria
TCCCCCACAAGGTGTTACACCGAGATCATCCACCACTTCCACCTCTTCCACTTTCACTTTATTCAACTCTTTCACTTCTTCCACCTCTTCCACCTCTTCCATTTCTTCCACTTCTTTCAACTCTCCCATTTCTTCCACCTCTTTCATTTCTTCCAACTCTCCCACTTCTTCCACCTCTCCCACTTCTTCCACCTCTTTCACTTCTTCCACCTCTTTCACTTCTTCCAATTCTCCCACTTCTTCCATATCTTCCACTTCTTCCACCTCTTCCACTTTTTCCAACTCTCTCACTTATTCCACCTCTTCCACTTTCACTTTATTAAACTCTCTCACTTCTTCCACTTCTTCCGCCTCTTCCACTTCTTCCAACTCTCCCACTTCTTCCACCTATTTCACTTCTTCCAACTCTCCCACTTCTTCCAACTCTCCCACTTCTTCCACCTCTCCCACTTCTTCCACATCTTCCACTTCTTCCAACTATCCCACTCCTTCCACATCTTTCTCTTCTTCCACCTCTTCCTCTTCTTCCGCCCCTTCCACTTTTTCAGACTGTCCCACTTCTTCCACCTTTTCCACTTCTTCCACCTCTTCTACTTCTTCCAATTCTCCCACTTCTTCAACTTCTTCCACCTCTTCCACTTCTTCCGTATCTCCCACTTTTTTCACCTCTTCCACTTTTTCAACTCTCCCACTTCTTCAACCTCTTCCACTTCTTCCACATCCTTAACCCCTTTTGTACCAAACATGAAATACTTATTATCTTTCATGGTTAATTTCATGATATACGTTTTATACACACAAACGCACACACAATCACACACACACACACACACACACACACACACACACACACACACACACACACACACACACACACACACACACACACACACACACACACACACACACACACACACACACACACACACACACACACACACACACACACACACACGCACGCACACAACAAAAGCAAAAAAGAATATACATAAAAAACTGGTACAACAAAAAAATGTAGTGAAGCCAAGGATAAAAGAGACAAAGCCTGGAAAAATTGAAAAAAGACAAAAAAAAAAGCAAATGGCAAACATACATCAAACTAAGAAACGATTATGTAAAAATACGCAGGGAGGAAAAGAGAAATTATGAAAAGGAAATTATAAAAAAAAATGTAAGGATCAGACGAAGCTATTTTACAGATATGTGAATGGTAAACTGAAAAACAAACAAGAAATAGAAAAACTACGCCAAGGAAGTCATGAATACACAAAAGAACAAGAAATGGCAGAAGTTATGAGTAACCACTTCAAATCGGTTTTCACAATTGAGAACTCACCTAACTGTGAAGGAATAGAGAAACAGAAATCCCCCCAAATGAAGGAAATAACCGTAACAAAAAAGGAAATCAGTGACCAAATAAAAAACCTAGATGTTAGAAAATCGCATGGTCCGGATGGAATTGCAAATTGGATACTGAAGGAATGCATGGAGGAACTAACAGATAAAATACACACTATAATCAAATACTCGCTCAAAGAAGGAAAAGTACCACAAGACTGGAAAAATGCAAACATTGTACCAATATATAAAGGAGGAAGTAAGGAAGATCCAACTAACTACAGACCGGTCTCCCTAACAAGCACAGTAGCTAAAATATGTGAAAAAGTGATTAAAAGTAGATGGGTTAAACATCTGGAAGAAAAATCTATACTAAACCCAAGCCAATTTGGATTTAGACAAGGAAGATCATGTACAACAAATCTAATCTGCTTCTATTCGAGAATAATAGATATAATAGATGAGAGAGATGGATGGGCAGACTGTTCCTATCTAGATCTACAAAAGGCATTTGACAAAGTACCACACAAAAAATTAATAGGAAAATTAGAATCAATAGGTGGCATTGCAGGTAATTTATTAAAATGGATGGAAGACTTCCTGACTGGGAGAAAAATTAGGGTAGTAATTAGAGCCAAATACTCGAAATGGGAAGAAATGATAAGTGGTGTTCCACAAGGGTCAGTACTAGCTCCAATCATGTTTGCCATATACGAAAACGACATGGACCAAGGAGTTGAATGTTATATGAATTTCTTCGCAGATGATGCAAAAATATTAAAGAAAGTATCAACAAATGAGGACTGTGACTCATTACAATCAGACCTGGACACAATCTGGAAATGGACTCAAAAGTGGGAGGTGAACTTTGATATCAAGAAATGTAGCATAATGGGGTTTGGTAAAAGCAAAAATAGAATTTCAAAAAATTACAAAATTGGTGAAAATGAAATAAGAAAAATGCACCCGGAAAGGGACCTTGGAGTGATAATCAGCAATGACATGACAGCGAACAGACATATAAACAAAATAGTAGTTGAAACATACAACCTATTAAGCTCAATGAAAGTGGCATTTGAATACTTGGATGAAGAAATGATAGAAATATATTAGTCACATTGATTAGACCAAAACTGGAATATGCAGCGACACTATGGACACCCAGTACTAAAAAGAATATAAGGAAACTAGAAAGAATACAGAGAGCAACAACAAAGTTGGCACCAGCTCTTTCCAAATTAACATACGAACAAAGATTATCGAAACTAGAACTACCAACACTAGAGCAAAGAAGAGAAAGAGGTGATCTACTGACTATATATAGAATCATGAAAGGAATGGAAATCCTTGACAGAAAAAAATTACTAAAAAATAACAATGGAAAAACAAGAGGTCATGAAAAGAAACTCAAAAAGGACAACTATAGAAGAGATAGGAAAAAGAATAGCTTCCCACACAGAGTGCTGGATATATGGAATAACTTAGATGAAAAAACAGTGTGTGCAAATACTATTCACGATTTTAAGAATAAACTTGATGCTGAAAGATACGAAGACGGGGCACCACGAGCATAGCTCCCTTCCCGTATAATACAGCTAGGTATATACAACTAGGTAAATACACACACACACACACACACACACACACACACACACACACACACACACACACACACACACACACACACACACACACACACACACACACACACACACACACACACACACACACATACACACACACACACACACACACACACACACACACACACACACACACACACACACACACACACACTTTTTATCTATTTTCTGTTTTTACTTGATATTATTGTTATTATTATCATTATTATTGTTATTAATTTTGTTTATTAATTATTATTATTATTATCATTACTATTATTGTTATTGTTATTATTATTATCAATATCATTATTTCTATTATCATTATTACTTTGATTTATTTATTCTATTTCATTTGTTTTGCTATGATCTACATTATAGAGTGCTCATGTACTCTATGTAAACTAACCTTCCTCTACATTAAAAATTAATGATAAATAAATAAATTTATAAATAAATAAATAGATAGATAGATAGATAGATAGATAGATAGATAGATAGATAGATAGATAGATAGATAGATAGATAGATAAATAAGTATACAAATAGATAATACATAAACGAATGAATAGATAAATAAATAGATAAATAAATAAATAGATCAATAAATAGATAAATAAATAGATAAATAAATAGATAAATAAATGAATAAATAAATAAATAAATGAATGATAAATAAATAAATCTCAATAACCAGCTGATCCTTTTCTTCCTCCCGCCAGGTGATTTTATTCATCTGAAAAACATTTGCAGCTAAAATGGATTAAATCTGTTTTTATCTACTTCCTCCCTCATCCGTTCATTTCTCGTCCTTTCTCCTCCTCCTCTTGGTCTGGTCAAGACAATGTATGTATCACCCAATTGGTCGTAATGGGGGAATATTCCCACCCCCCATTCCGGCATATTGGGGGTATATGTCCCCTCATTCCGTCGTAATCTGGAAATATAATCCCTAATCTGACATATTGGGGGTATACCCCTCCCCCCCCGTTCCAGCATAGTAGGAGATTATGTCACTCCAAGTCCGTCAAAATGGGGGTGATTTATCCCCCCCATACCAGCATGTTAGCTGATATCTCCCTATTCCGTCATAGTGGTGTATATCTCCCCCCCATTCCAGCATAGTGGGGATATATATATATATATATATATATATATATATATATATATAAAGTATATATATATATATATATATAAATATATATATATATATATACATATATACATATATATATATATGTATATATATTCCCATTCCAGCATAGCAGGTATATATATCCCCCCCCCCCATACCACTATGGCGGGCTCTGTGTCCGCCCCCTTATTCCAGCATAGCCGGAGTATATGTCCCCCCATTTCAGCATGATGGGAGTATATACCCACATTCCAGCATAATGGGAGTATATATTCCCCCATTCCAGCATGATGGGAGCATATATTCCCCCATTCCAGTATGATGAGGGTATGTATCTCCCCATTCCATCATAGTGGGGGTACATATATCTCCCCATTCCAGCATAGGAGTATATATCCCCCCTCCACCATACCACTATGGCGAGCTCTGCCCCCCCCTATTCCAGCATAGTGGGAATATATAACTCCCTATTCCAGCATGATAGGAATATAACCCTCCCATTCCAGTATGATGGGCTCTGTCCCCCCCCCCTTTCCAGCATGTGGGTCTGACGTCATAATTTCTCTTTAGATTTACACAAGCGACATGACGTCACAATTTGTCGTCGGAGATTTACATAGCAACATGACGTCGGATTTTGTCGTTAGATTTACACAGGCGACATGACGTCACACATGTCTGTAAACAAACAAACACTCCAGCCAGGAAATCCCCTCAATTGAATAAAGATCTTCAGACATCCAGAAGAAAATGACCAAATCTCAGAGACCTTAGGGCACTGACAGGACGACCGTTCCGGAGGCGCCCGGTGATACTTGGAGGAGAATTTATCAGTCTGGAAGCACTGGGGACTCCAATTCTTTCCGGGGGATTCCGGTAATTGGGAGTTTTCAGTCCGGTGTCCGGGCTATTCCTTCGTCTGTCGTGAGGCATTGCGCAAATGTCCATCTTCCGGATGGGTCTGGGATAGATTCCCGGGAATGGGGAACCATTGCAGATGTTTGTGAACCAGGAAAGGAATCATTATACGTCAAGTGATCTCTATTCTATTTTATTTTATTTATTCATTTATTTATTTATATATTTATTTACTTGTTTTATTTTGTATTTATTTATCTATTCATTTATTTATATTTATTTATTTATTTATCTATCTATTTATTTATTTATTTATTTATTTATTTATTTACTTATTTATTTGTTTATTTATTTATTTATTTATTTATTGTGTGGTCAGACTATTTAGGTTTGAAAATTATCTCACATTAATTGCTTGTATCTTAATTTGTGAAGAGCCTGAACGAAATATACAAAGAAGCTACCGTACTATTTATCTATTTATTTTATTTATTTACTTATTTTATTTATCTATTAATTTATTGATTCGTCTATTTACGTATTTATTTTTGGTTATGATAGGACTGTAATTTGACACGGCCAACCCTACTAAAAGGGGGAAAGACTTTTGCTATCTCTCTCTCTCTCTCTACCTCTCTCTCTCTCTCTCTCTCTCTCTCTCTCTCTCTCTCTCTCTCTCTCTCTATTCACCCCTCTCGCACTCTCTCTCTCTCTCTCTCTCTCTCCCTCTCCCTCTCTCTCTCTATTCACCCCTCTCGCTCTCTCTGTCTTCTCTCTCTCTCTCTCTCTCTCTCTTTCTCTCCCTTTCTCTTTCTCTCTTACTCTCTTTCTATCTCGCTCTCTCTTTCCCTCTTCCTCTTTCTCTTTCCTTCTCTCTTCCTGTCTCTCTTTTTCTCTCTGTATCTCTGTATCTCTCTCTCATTTTTTCTCTGGCACGCTCTCTCTTTATGTAAAAATCACATTAACCATAACAAACGTAAAAGTGAGGCGCACCAACGCTTTCAAAGGGTTGCAAATAAAATCTAGTTTTAGAAAGAAGAAAAACTATGAACTGCATCAGGGACGGACGGAAAAAAAGAAATTAAATCTAGACAAAACTAAAACCATGTTTCTAGTTGAAACGGGGTTACGATCATTTCGACTAGACATTTCTAAAACATTTTAGTATTTACGACCTCGCAGGTAGCAGTCACACACCCACATCGTAAGTTACGATGTGGGGGACTGTGCATACACAAGTTACATGTGGTTTTGGCTACCCGCTTATAAGGGGGGAAAAGACCCTCGGGTATACACTGTTCGTTCACACACACACACACACACACACACACACACACACACACACACACACACACACACACACACACACACACACACACACACACACACACACACACACACTCACTCACTCACTCACTCACTCACTCACTCACTCACTCACAGACAGACACACGCACACACACACGCGCGCGCGCGTGCGTGTGTATTCACCTTGGTCTTTGGATCACGTGCTGGACTCGTGATCGACAGCTATTTCCCTTCCGGAAGAGAACTCAGAGCTCGTATGACCGATCTATGGGTAATGCTATGACCTTTCACACACACACACACACACCCAACTCCCCACCCACGAGAATCAGAGTAACGACCCGAAGCACAGCGATACCGAAATAATTTCGGCCCTGGGCAGGATTCGAACTGGGTACTGCGAGCACCATCGTACTTCCCAGTCCAGCGCTCTACCAACTGTGCCACCGAGTCGTGTGTGTGTGTGTGTGTGTGTGTGTGTGTGTGTGTGTGTGTGTGTGTGTGTGTGTGTGTGTGTGTGTGTGTGTGTGTGTGTGTGAGTGTGTGTGTGTGTGTATTCACCTCGGATCTGCTGCAGCCTCTTTGCGAGACAGCCAGACACCACCCTACCGCAGTGAGCTCAGAGCTCATTATTAGCAGATCTCTGGGTAGGTCTGAGACCACTCACACCCCCACACACCGGGAATGCAAGGTCACAACTCCTTGACTAACGTCCCGTACCTACTCGCTGCTAGGTGAACAGGGGCTACACGTGAAAGGAGACAAACCCAACTTGTCTCCGCCCGGCCGGGGAATCGAACCCCGGTTCTCCGGCTTGTGAGGCCAGTGCCTCACCAATCCGCCACTGGATTGTGTGTGTGTGTGTGTGTGTGTGTGTGTGTGTGTGTGGTGTGTGTGTGTGTGTGTGTGTGTGTGTGTGTGTGTGTGTGTGTGTGTGTGTGTGTGTGTGTGTGTGTGAACAGTGTATACCAGAAGGTCTTTCCCCCCTTATAAGCGGGTAGCCAAAACCATATGTAAACGACTCCACGTTCTCACCATGAAGAAAAGACTTTAACTGAAAAGACTTTAACTTGTCATACGGTTCTATATCAGAGTTTATTGCTGACCTGTTTCGCTCTAAGCTTCTTCAGAGGAATCCTACTCAGGGACGAAGCTGAGAGTGCACAATTTACAAATTAACTCCACGTTCCCACCATGGAGGAAGGACTTCAACTTGTCGCAGTGGCTTAACATATCAAA